>NC_079415.1:36073251-36168251 GCF_026213295.1 Gadus chalcogrammus | reverse complement strand
ACTGGTCCAGAGACTAGAGCTTAACTGGTCCAGAGACTATAGGGGGTTAACTGGTCCAGAGACTAGAGCTTAACTGGTCCAGAGACTAGAGGGTTAACTGGTCCAGAGACTAGAGGGGGTTAACTGGTCCAGAGACTAGAGCTTAACTGGTCCAGAGACTAAAGGGTTAACTGGTCCAGAGACTAGAGGGGGTTAACTGGTCCAGAGACTAGAGGTTAACTGGTCCAGAGACTAGAGGTTAACTGGTCTAGAGACTAGAGGGTTAACTGGTTAGGGTTAACTGGTCTAGAGACTAGAGGGTTAACTGGTTAGGGTTAACTGGTCTAGAGACTAGAGGTTAACTGGTCTAGAGACGAGAGGGTTAGCTGGTTAGGGTTAACTGGTCCAGAGGCTAGAGGTTAACTGTTCCAGAGACTAGAAGGTTAACTGGTCCAGAGACTAGAGGGTTAACTGTTAGGGTTAACTGGTCTAGAGACTAGAGGGTTAGCTGCATAGGGTTAACTGGTCCAGGGACTAGAGGGTTAACTGGTTAGGGTTAACTGGTCCAGAGACTAGAGGGTTAACTGGTCTAGAGACTAGAGGGTTAACTGCTCAAGAGACTAGAGGGTTAAACTGGTTAGGGTTAACTGGTCCAGAGACTAGAGGGTTAACTGGTCTAGAGACTACAGGGTTAACTGGTTAGGGTTAACTGGTATAGAGACTAGAG
Source organism: Gadus chalcogrammus (assembly GCF_026213295.1). Taxonomy (NCBI): domain Eukaryota; kingdom Metazoa; phylum Chordata; class Actinopteri; order Gadiformes; family Gadidae; genus Gadus; species Gadus chalcogrammus. The sequence continues at coordinate 36,167,545 of NC_079415.1, read as the reverse complement.
GGTTTAACTGGTTAGGTTTAACTGGTCTAGAGACTAGAGGGTTTAATTGGTTAGGGTTAACTGGTCTAGAGACTAGAGGGTTAACTGGTCTAGACACTAGAGGGGTAAACTGGTTAGGGTTAACCAGTCTAGAGAATAGAGGGTTTTATAGAGCAGAAGTTGTGTTCTAACATTTGTTGTGTTGTTGTGTTAGTGTGTTGTGTTGTTGTGTGGTAGCGTGGTTGCGTTGTTTTGCATTCAAGTTGTGCGGGGCTAAAGTCTGTTGTGTTGTTGTGTGGTTGTGTTGTTGTTGTGTTGTGCTGCGGGCCAGTGGGGCAGTGCTAACGTCTGTTGTGTTGTTGTGTTGTTGTTGTGTTGTGGGCAAGTTGTGCGGTGCAAACATCTGTTGTGTGGTTGTGTTGTTGTGTTGTTGTTGTGTTGCGGTCCGGCGGTGCGGCGTTCTAACGTCTGTTGTGTTGTTGTGTTGTTGTTGTGTTGTGTTGCGGTCCAGTTGTGCGCTGTGCGGCCCAGGCCCAGAGTGTGTTCGCCCGGCCCAGGAGAGCTAACATCTGTTGTGTTGTTGTGTTGTTGTGTTGTTGTGTTGTTGTGTTGCGGTCCAGTTGTGCGCCGTGCGGCCCAGGCCCAGAGTGTGTTCGCCCGGCCCAGGAGAGCTAACTCCTTCTTCATCGAGGAGGTCCTGCAGGGCGACCTGGAGAGGGAGTGCTACGAGGAGCGCTGCTCCTACGAGGAGGCGCGCGAGTACTTCGAAGACACGCCCACAGCCGTACGACGCCCCTCTACTGCTAAGGATGCTACTGCTAAGGATGCTACTGCTAAGGATGCTACTGCTAAGGATGCTACTGCTGAGGATACTACTGCTTAGGATGCTACTGCTAAGGATGCTACTGCTAAGGATGCTACTGCTAAGGATGCTACTGCTATGGATGCTACTGCTAAGGATGCTACTGCTAAGGATGCTACTGCTAAGGATGCTACTGCTTAGGATGCTACTGCTTAGGATGCTACTGCTAAGCATGCTACTGCTTAGATTGCTACTGCTAAGGATGCTACTGCTTACTGTGCGTTCACACCAAATGCGTCGGGGCGACAAGATCCCATACAAAGTGAACGCAGAGACACGCATCGGGCGAATTTTTCGCGAGGGAAAACCGGCGACATGTTTTGATTTGTCGCGCGACACTTTGGCCGTGCACAGGCGAGCGCGTTAACGAGGATTTGTGGCGCGACAAATTCGCTTGAGTTGAAAAATGTCAACTTTGACGCAAATTTTGCATGATGACAGCCAATCAGCGTTCAACAGCGTGGCCACTGAGTCACATGTGTAACGTAACAGCCAATCAGCGTTCAACCGGCCAACTCGGTGCAGTTCAGTCCGGGGTGAACCGCAGCATGGAGGAGAAAGTGATTGTTGCCGTTTGCGACTCCCGGAGCTCTATAGACTATGTAATATAATGTAATTGTATACATAATAACACGGCCAAAAGCTCTGTGCGCCTCCGGATGGCCGTAGCGTGGGGAGCTCTCATAGGGATTGGGCTTCTTGGGGTTTGTTAACAGGCGTTGCTATGCTAACGGTGTATTAGGTAGGCCTATCTAATAAATCTCTGTCTAATCAATACTTCATTCACTGGCTTTTCCGTGGTCATTACAATATTATGAATAGACTGCGTCTGCCTCTTCCACATAGGCATGCGATGGTGGAGACAAGTGTCGCGTTTGGTGTGAACACAGTTAGGATGCTACTGCTGAGGCTGCTACTGCTAAGGATGCAACCACTAATGAGGCCAATGGGGCTAATGATGCTACTGCAGTAATGCTACTGCTAAGGATGCTACTGCTAATGATGCTAAGGATGCTAATGCTCATGATTCCTGTATTCCTGTAATCAAAACATCCTGTCTCTTCTTTCAGATCTCATTCTGGACCCGTTACTACGGTACCAATGTCTCTGTCTGTCTGTCTGTCTGTCTGTCTGTCTGTCTGTCTGTCTGTCTGTCTGTCTGTCTGTCTGTGTCTATGTTTGTCTATGCGTCTATGTGTTTGTGTGTCAGTGTGTCTGTCTCTCTCTCTCTCTCTCTCTCTCTCTCTGTCTTAACCCTCCTTCTCTCTCTCTCTCTCTCTCTCTCTCTCTCTCTCTCTCTCTCTCTCTCTCTCTCTCTCTCTCTCTCTCTCTCTCTCCCTCCCTCCCTCCCTCCCGCCCTCTCTCTCTCTCTCTCTCTCCCCCCCCTCCCTCTCTCTTCTCCCTCCCTCTCTCTCTCTCTCTCTCTCTCTCTCCAGACGGTGACCAGTGCCAGCCCAACCCGTGCCTCCAGGGGGGGAACTGTACGGACAGGGTGGGGGGCTTCGTCTGCAGCTGCAGATACCCCCACCACGGCCGGACCTGTGAGGAGAGCCCCCCCCCTCTCGTCACCTCCCCTCAAGTCACTATAGCAGGTATCACCTCCTCAACTCACTATAGCAGGTATCACCTCCTCAACTCACTATAGCAGGTATCACCTCCTCAGGTCACTATAGCAGGTATCACCTCCTCAGGTCACTATAGCAGGTATCACCTCCTCAGGTCACCATAGCAGGTATCACCTCCTCAGGTATCACCTCCTCAGGTCACTATAGCAGGTATCACCTCCTCAGGTATCACCTCCTCAGGTATCACCTCCTCAGGTATCACCTCCTCAGGTCACTATAGCAGGTATCACCTCCTCAGGTATCACCTCCTCAGGTCACTATAGCAGGTATCACCTCCTCAGGTCACTATAGCAGGTATCACCTCCTCAGGTCACTATAGCAGGTATCACCTCCTCAGGTATCACCTCCTCAGGTCACTATAGCAGGTATCACCTCCTCAGGTATCACCTCCTCAGGTATCACCTCCTCAGGTCACTATAGCAGGTATCACCTCCTCAGGTCACTATAGCAGGAATCACCTCCTCAGGTCACTATAGCAGGTATCACCTCCTCAGGTATCACCTCCTCAGGTATCACCTCCTCAGGTCACTATAGCAGGTATCACCTCCTCAGGTCACTATAGCAGGTATCACCTCCTCAGGTCACTATAGCAGGTATCACCTCCTCAGGTCACTATAGCAGGTATCACCTCCTCAGGTCACTATAGCAGGTATCACCTCCTCAGGTCACTATAGCAGGTATCACCTCCTCAGGTATCACCTCCTCAGGTATCACCTCCTCAGGTCACTATAGCAGGTATTACCTCCTCAGGTCACTATAGCAGGTATCACCTCCTCAGGTCACTATAGCAGGTATCACCTCCCCTCAGGTATCACCTCCTCAAGTCACTATAGCAGGTATCACCTCCTCAGGTATCACCTCCTCAGGTATCACCTCCTCGGGTATCACCTCCTCAGGTATCACCTCCTCAGGTCACTATAGCAGGTATCACCTCCTCAGGTATCACCTCCTCAGGTATCACCTCCTCAGGTCACTATAGCAGGTATCACCTCCTCAGGTCACTATAGCAGGTATCACCTCCTCAGGTATCACCTCCTCAGGTATCACCTCCTCAGGTATCACCTCCTCAGGTATCACCTCCTCAGGTCACTATAGCAGGTATCACCTCCTCAGGTCACTATAGCAGGTATCACCTCCTCAGGTATCACCTCCTCAGGTATCACCTCCTCAGGTATCACCTCCTCAGGTCACTATAGCAGGTATCACCTCCTCAGGTCACTATAGCAGGTATCACCTCCTCAGGTATCACCTCCTCAGGTCACTATAGCAGGTATCACCTCCTCAGGTCACTATAGCAGGTATCACCTCCTCAGGTATCACCTCCTCAGGTCACTATAGCAGGTATCACCTCCTCAGGTATCACCTCCTCGGGTATCACCGCCTCAGGTATCACCTCCTCGGGTATCACCTCCTCAGGTATCACCTCCTCAGGTATCACCTCCTCAGGTATCACCTCCTCAGGTCACTATAGCAGGTATCACCTCCTCAGGTCACTATAGCAGGTATCACCTCCTCAGGTCACTATAGCAGGTATCACCTCCTCAGGTATCACCTCCTCGGGTATCACCTCCTCAGGTATCACCTCCTCAGGTATCACCTCCTCAGGTCACTATAGCAGGTATCACCTCCTCAGGTATCACCTCCTCAGGTATCACCTCCTCAGGTCACTATAGCAGGTATCACCTCCTCAGGTCACTATAGCAGGTATCACCTCCTCAGGTATCACCTCCTCAGGTATCACCTCCTCAGGTCACTATAGCAGGTATCACCTCCTCAAGTCACTACGAGTATGTGTGTGTGTCTGTACCTCTGTGTGTGTGTGTGTGTGTGTGTGTGTGTGTGTGTGTGTGTGTGTGTGTGTGTGTGTGTGTGTGTGTGTGTGTGTGTGTGTGTGTGTGTGTGTGTGTGTGTGTCAGAGGTGCGCTGTGCTGTGGACGGTCCTGGTTCCTGTCATCAGTTCTGTAAAGTTTGGAACGATGAGCCGATCTGTTTGTGTACCGAGGGATTCACACTACAGACTGACAGGAAGACCTGTCTGCCCCACGGTGAGTGGAACCGTCTGTCTGACGCACACCTGTCTGTCTGACACACACCTGTCTGTCTGTCTGAAAGATCCACCTGTCTTTCTGACAGTATGATACACCTGTCTGTCTGACAGTATGATACACCTGTCTGTCTGACAGTATGATACACCTGTCTGTCTGACAGCATGGTACTCCTGTCTGGCTGAGAGTACGGTACACCTGTCTACCTGACAGTTTTATACACCTGTCTACCTGACAGTATGATACACCTGTCCGTCTGTCTGAAAGATCCACCTGTCTTTCTGACAGTATGGTACACCTGTCTACCTGACAGTTTTATACACCTGTCTACCTGACAGTATGATACACCTGTCTGTCTGACAGTATGATCCACCTGTCTGTCTGACAGCATGGTACTCCTGTCTGGCTGAGAGTAAGATCCACCTGTCTGACTGACAGTATGATACACCTGTCTGTCTGACGGTTTGATACACCTGTCTGTCTGACAGTATGATACACCTGTCTGTCTGGCAGTATGATACACCCGTCTACCTGACAGTATGATACACCTGTCTGACTGACAGTATGATACACCTGTCTGTCTGACAGCATGGTACTCCTGACTGTCTGACAGCATGGTACTCCTGTCTGGCTGACAGTATGGTACACCTGTCTGTCTGGCAGTATGATACACCTGTCTGTCTGACAGTATGATGCACCTGTCTCACCAGCTGAGTATCCATGTGGACAATGGCTGCCGAGCAATGAGACCCAAACTGCCCAAGCCCCGCCCCCCTGCTCTGATGGACGCTGCCCGTGGCAGGTAGGTCCCTCAGCCAATCACAACCCCCCATCTATTAGCCTAGCCTATCAGAAATTTTGCATATACAGGCGTTATATATTTATATTTAAATTATCTATAATGATATAATATGTATACACGTACAGGCGTTATATATTTATATTAGAATTATCTATAATGATATAATATGTATACACGTACAGGCGTTATATATTTATGTTTATATAAGCATTATCTATAATGGTATATTATACATATACAGGCGTTATATATATATATATATTAGTATTATCTATTAGCTATATTATATCTACATACACAAGCGTTATATATTTATATTAGTACTATCTTGAATGCTATATATATGCTATGTATCTATGCATCATTAGTATTCTAACTATTGTTGTATTGTTTTCAGGTGTCGCTGTTGGACAACGAGGGGGTGGAGCTATGTCAGGGCGTGGTCCTAGGGGGCGTGGCCATCCTGACCTCCGCGAGCTGTTACACAGGAAGAGCCACAAGCCTGCGTGTTCACCAGGGTGAGACCCCCAGTAACATGCATAACACGTTATGATCACAGTACTGATCAATGTTATAACAGTTAGAACATGTTATTATAACAGGCTAAAATGTACAGGAATAACAGGTTATAAAACAGTTTTAACATTATATTGTACAATAATAACATATTATAATACAGTAATAACATGTTATAATATAGTTTTAACATGTAATAATACAGTATTATTATGTTCGGGTTAGGGTTAGTGTGTGGGGGGGGTCACCGTACGATGCAGAATTCACATGTTATAAAAACGTATTTACTTAATTAGTTCTAACAGTACTTCCAAAGTATAATAGCAGTTGCAAGATGTTACAATGAAAGTACATAATGTACAGTAATGTTCATTATGTTATAATTCAGTATTAACATGTTATAGTACAATAATGACATTATACTACAATACTGACATGTTGTAATACAGCATTAACAGGTTATAATAACAGTATTAACAGGTTATAATACAGTAGTAACATGTTATAATACAGTATTAACAGGTTATAATTACAGTATTAACAGGTTATAATTACAGTATTAACAGGTTATAATAACGTGTCCTCAGGGGGGCGGGCGGTCCCCGTCCTCAGCGCCTTCCTGCACCGCGGCTTCCAGGCGGGTCTCCATGACAACGACCTGGTGGTCCTCCACCTGGCCACGCCCCTGCTCTTTGGCCCCTCCCTCTTCCCGCTCTGCTTGCCCACCAAGGACTTCAGTGAGAACGTCCTGATGCATGCTGGGAGCCCCGGCCTGACGTGGCTGGGGTCGGAGGTCGTGACCTACGTGACCCTGGACGCCTGCCGCCGCCTCCTCAACACCTCTCAGCCAATCAGCAACAAGATGTTCTGCATGGCCGCCCCCCCCGCCCGGCCCGGCCCGCAGGACGTGGAGCGGCGCTGGCGGGCGTCGCCGGTGGCGTCGCGCCGGCACGGCACCGCCTTCCTCACCGGGCTGCTGCTGCCCCTCCCCCCCGGGGGGAGGGGCCAGGGGCGGGGCCTGCTCTTCACCAAGCTGTCCCGCTTCCTGCCGTGGATCGGTGCCACGCTGGAGCGCATCCAGAGACTCCAGGACGAGGTGCCGGACGCTGAGCCCCCCCCACGCCGAGCCCCCCACGCTGACCCCCCCCCACGCTGACCACCCACACTGACCCCCCCCACGTTGACCCCCCCACGCTGACCACCCACGCTGACCCCCCCCCACGCTGACCCCCCCAGGCTGACCCCCCCACGTTGACCCCCCCCACGCTGACCCCCCCACACTGACCCCCCCAGGCTGACCCCCCCACACTGAGCCCCCCCATGAGGACATCACATCACATACTAACAATGAGGTCACGGCCCAGCGATGAGGTCACGGCCCAGCGATGAGGTCACGGCCCAGCGATGAGGTCACGGCCCAGCGATGAGGTCACGGCCCAGCAATGAGGTCACGGCCCTCATCAGTTTGTCTGCCTACCTGTTCCCTATTCCTGGTCCGTCCATCTGCCCTCCCGTTGCCGAACCCTGCCTGCCGACTACCCTCTGCCTGTCGATCCTGTCCCCCAATAAAGCCTTGTACTTATCCTGCGCTAGTCGTCTGTCCGTGCACTTGGGTTCTGCTAAACGCCCCCATTACAGCATGTGTTAATGCTTTGTATGTGTGTGTGTGTGTGTGTGTGTGTGTGTGTGTGTGTGTGTGTGTGTGTGTGTGTGTGTGTGTGTGTGTGTGTGTGTGTGTGTGTGTGTGTGTGTGTGTGTTTACCTTGGCCCTTTCTAAATACCTGCCTATATGTAACAAGATGAACCCAACCCAATCCAGCCCAACAAGATGACTCATTGAAGAGAATGAAGGAAGACAACCACCCTGCCTATTATCAAATCACAGCCAGTACAGACATGCCTACCCTGACTCTGAGTGTGCTTCTGTTCATTATGTTCATCAGTCTCTTTATCGATAACATATCTATGTTCCTGTGGGTTCTGCTGTGAAGAGGGAGAACCAGTGATGTGTCTCTACGTGGTGTTTGACCTCAACTGTCTCTTTGTTTTCCTCTGTCTGAGCTTGTAGACATCAGAGCTCTCTGTCCAGCGTTCGTTATTATCACTGATTGAAGTCATGGAACAGCAGCCAATAGGAGGCTAGTGCTAATTGGGAGGGGAACTGGTCCAACTGGTTGGTTCACAGCATCATTTCCTTGTAATGAGTTGGACAGTTTGGTGTGGCTCACTACATTACAGCAGGGAGAAGACTAAGGTACTGTACTCCACTCTGATCTGTGATGGATCATAAATATGCTTAAATTATACGACATATCAATAGGATCAGTACTATTTTTCGTTAAACACGAATTGTGTTACTAAATGTTACGTACATGTTTGAACTGTAGCATACTTAAAATCTCTCACTGTGTCTCTGTCTGGGCTTCAAGACATAATGGCTCTCTTTTTATTTGAACAAAGTCTTAATCACTGTGTAGATCCCTCAAACCTCATGTGTGACAAAGAGTGTGTTAGTGTGGGACGATGAGGGATACCTTACCAATGCAGAGAGGTATTCTACAAAGGTTTCTTTCTACCTTAAGACATTCCCGCATGTTGCTTCACATCGTATCCAGCGTGGGACGCTGAACTCAAGTAACTCTCTGAGAACAACCTGGCACCGGCTTTACCTAAGGTTAAAGGTCTAAGGTTCTAAGCTCTAAGATCTTTACTGTGAGTGCACTTCATTTTTCTTTGTGGTGGTTTCCAACATATTCCTCCTGAATCTGCGTAGCGTGAGACTTTGTGCTGACTGAATGTTCTGTGCTGGGCGAGGTGAACGGTGACAGGTTCACCTTCACTCAACCCTCATGTCCGTACAGTTTGATTGACATCAGACACACCCATGTGCTGACAGCCTTCCCCGCCTCCTTCACAGCCTTTGGCTTCAGTCCAGATTTTCGAAAGGCGTCTGTCCTGCAGTGGTTTGGCTTTTAAAACTAGAGCCAATCAGAATGCAGGACATCCTCTCAACATGTTGGAGGCGGGACAAGGGTTATAAATGCTGGGCAGTCCCGCCTCGAGCAGGACACCTGACACCTGTACTGTGATGTCATGGAACAGCAGCCAATAGGAGGTTAGTCTTATGGCTGGTTCAGACTACACGATTCTCAGATAATCCTCAACGATTCTCAGATATTCCTCCTACACTAACAATATATATTATAAATATAATATAATTTATTTTATTTATTTATTAATTATGAATATAAAACCGCAAATTCGCAATGAAAACGATCTCTGTCCACGCTATCGTTTTCGGAATCGACGTTCCACACTGAAATGATTTTGATAAACAGTTGTTGTCATGGTAACGTGACTCCCGCCACGCCTCTCTGTTTATATTATAGGCGCGCGATCAGCTAAGATAGTTGCAGTTGATCAGCTGGCTAATTATTTTCACTCACAAGCAAAAATATGGCTCAAGCCAAAAGCACAGAGGCAAGTTTTTTTTTTTTACTTTGAAACGCCGCTCCAAGTAGGCCTACGGTTTGAACTGGTGTCTGTACGTTTTTCCCCCATCGCTTAGGCACAGCAAGTACAGCGCTAGCCTTCGGCGTTTGAGTAGCGAATATGTATGAGACAGTATCTCAAGTTGTAACTGAAGTAACATGAGTACATTGCAAAGAGAAATCATTATTTCCATTTCACCTATCATTTGTCATGGCAACCGAACGTCATGGTTTCTGAAAGCCTCCGTCTACCCTGACCACACTACGACGTGAACCCAGCGTTTTCACATTTATCCACCTCAGCGATCATATTTGAAAAGCATCATTTTCAGTGTCGGAATTCGCCGCTTTAATGTGGACGGAAGGGCTAAACGGATAAATATTTATGCTTTTGTAGATTTACCCTGTTTAGTGTGGACAGGGCCTTACTTTGTATTGTTCACGATACATGTGATACATGGAGCTCACGGGCTAGAGCCTGTGAGCTCCAGCTGTTTGCGGGATTCCCTCAACCTCAACAAAGGATACGTCATGCGATTCCCCCAAATTTGTGGCATGCCAAACATTTCGTTGGGGGGTTTTCGAACGTCGCAGACGAAAAAAATCGCGAAATCGTGTAGTCTGAACCAGCCATTAGAAGAGGGTAAATCGGGAGGGCAACTGGTCCAACTGGTTGGACATCATTTCCTTGTTAACGAGTTGGACGGTTTGGTGTGGCTCACCTCATTACAGCAGGGAGAAGACTAAGGTACTGTACTCGGCTCTGATCCGTGATTCACCATAAATATGTATAACTTTTATCATATTAATAGGTTGATGGTTCGTTTTCTGGAAAAACAAATGGTTTAAAACGTTATTAAATATATGGTTGCATTGCTATTTGTCAAAGAGACTGCCAGAGAATTCAGCTACAGGTCATTAGGAAGAAGGTAGGGGTTAGACAGTACAGAGACAGGTCATTAAGGAGCAGGTAGGGGTTAGACAGTACAGAGACAGGTCATTAAGGAGCAGGTAGGGGTTAGACAGTACAGAGACAGGTCATTAAGGAGGGAGTAGGGATTAGACAGTACAGAGACAGGTCATTAAGGAGCAGGTAGGGGTTAAAAGTACAGAGACAGGTCGTTAAGGAGCAGGTAGGGGTTAGACAGTACAGAGACAGGTCATTAAGGAGGGGGTAGGGGTTAGACAGTACAGAGACAGGTCATTAAGGAGCAGGTAGGGGTTAGACAGTACAGAGACAGGTCACTAAGGAGCAGGTAGGGGTTAGACAGTACAGAGACAGGTCATTAAGGAGGGGGTAGGGGTAGACAGTACAGAGACAGGTCATTAAGGAGCAGGTAGGGGTTAGACAGTACAGAGACAGGTCATTAAGGAGCAGGTAGGGGTTAGACAGTACAGAGACAGGTCATTAAGGAGCAGGTAGGGGTTAGACAGTACAGAGACAGGTCATTAAGGAGCAGGTAGGTGTTAGACAGTACATAGACAGGTTATTAAGGATCAGGTAGGTGTTAGACAGTACATAGACAGGTCATTAAGGAGCAGGTAGGGGTTAGACAGTACAGACAGGTCATTAAAGAGCAGGTAGGGGTTAGACAGTACAGAGACAGGTCATTAAGGATCAGGTAGGTGTTAGGCAGTACAGAGACAGGTCATTAAGGAGCAGGTAGGGGTTAGACAGTACAGAGACAGGTCATTAAGGAGCAGGTAGGGGTTAGACAGTACAGAGACAGGTCATTAAGGAGCAGGTAGGGGTTAGACAGTACAGAGACAGGTCATTAAGGAGCAGGTAGGGGTTAGACAGTACAGAGACAGGTCATTAAGGAGCAGGTAGGTGTTAGACAGTACAGAGACAGGTCATTAAGGAGCAGGTAGGGGTTAGACAGTACAGAGACAGGTCATTAAGGAGCAGGTAGGGGTTAGACAGTACAGAGACAGGTCATTAAGGAGCAGGTAGGGGTTAGACAGTACAGAGACAGGTCATTAAGGAGCAGGTAGGGGTTAGACAGTACAGAGACATGTCATTAAGGGTTATTTGGTGAGTTTTCGGTGTGGTAACTATGAGGCAAAAGGAGGGGAATTGCTTATACACACGTGGAGAGACGCTTAGCAGGGCATCCGAGGTTACCCTGACTCTAGAGAATCTGTCTCTCCTGGGTCCTGCTCTGTGTAGATATGGACTAGGCGTGGCCTATATGACGTGGACTTCCTCATCACGAGGTTCAGTTCTGTAGCTTCCTCATGCTAAGGTTGACTTCCTCATCTCATCAGTCTGTTGCAGCCCTTCATCCTGCACCTTCAAAACCGTTCACCTGATAACTTGTTTAATGAACACTTAAACCTCAGCTTCTTCCCTTACATTTATACTTTCATAGCTTTATAGCGTATGGGACGGATCGTATTTTCTCCAGTCTACTATGGATGGGGAGAGAGAGAAGAGGGGTCCTACCTCTAAGACAACTCTGTCTGGGGAACATGGCCGCCGGAGCAAAGCTAAGAGGTAAGAAGAGGATCTCTCTCTCTCTGTGACTGTTGTCCATCTCAGAGCTCAGCAGTGATACATCATGCCTCCATCATTAGTCTGAGTAACAGCTGTTTGTGTGTGTGTGTGTGTGTGTGTGTGTGTGTGTGTGTGTGTGTGTGTGTGTGTGTGTGTGTGTGTGTGTGTGTGTGTGTGTGTGTGTGTGTGTGTGTGTGTGTGTGTGTGTGTCTGTTGAAGCCCAGAGCAGCAGCAGAGAGCATACTCCCCTGGAACCAGACGTGTCTCCATGAAGAGCATACGTAACCTGTTCAGAAAAAAGAAGCAAATTAATGAACAAGGGTAAGAAATAATCAGATATTATAGAAACACAGTGTCTATCCTACATCCATAAACCCTTGTTTTTCTTGAAGAATCCAGCAGGAGAGAGCAGACTCCCCTGGACCCAGCTGTGTCTCCATGAAGAGTGACCGGTCTATGGATCAACCTCATAGCTTTAAAGATGGAAATCAGCAACCTTCTAAGGAAAGGTGAGGATTCAATCAATGTATCAGGGCTGTTCAACTTGCGGCTCGCGGATCATCTTGATCCGGCCCGCCGATCGTTAATCAGAACATATCAATCAGGAGGAAGCAGTTTCTGAGCAAGATTGAGAGCTAGTTTCATTTCCTCCAATAGGAAACCCTTCTGTCCAGTTAGCCCCGCCCCCAGGACCCGCCCTCTCTGTGCGTAGGCCAACGTCTGCCTCTGCTGGAGCAAAGCGTTTAGACAGCTAATAAATAGGTTGTTCACGTTGGGAAAGCGAAAGTTAGACAATGAACCGCGACATTTAAATTTACATGTGCAAAAATGGCAACATACTCTTTAATTTGTAGGGACCCGTAGGGTAAATTGGGGTACTAGCTCGAGCAGGCAATTTACCTCTGGCAGAGTAAACATGCGGACCATGCTGGGAAAAAGGCGTGCATAAGACGGGCATATTTGGCAGTGTAACAACGCCTTCAGGCGCACCACATCACGCATCGGCCCAGCACCAGTGGATCTCACCGATGTCTCAGACTAAGCAGCAAAAAAAACGTGTGAGAATCTATTTGGTATTCAGTTCATTGCACCTGCCAACAGACTAGACTGAGTGGAGCGGTCGACCGCTCCAAGAAGGCGGCCAAAAGGCTCGGCAGCGCCAGTAGTAGCGGTCGATGTCTTTGCAATGTCTGCATGTCTATAACGGTCCTGAATCAGAGAGCAGAACCGCTCTGAACGACCACCAGAGGGGGCTATAACGGTCCTGAATCAGAGAGCAGAACCTCTCTGAACGACCACCAGAGGGGGCTATAACGGTCCTGAACCAGAGAGCAGAACCTCTCTGAACGACTACCAGAGGGGGCTACAACGGTCCTGAACCAGAGAGCAGAACCTCTCTGAACGACCACCAGAGGGGGCTATAACGGTCCTGAACCAGAGGGCGGAACCTCTCTGAACGATCACCAGAGGGGGCTATAACGGTCCTGAACCAGAGAGCAGAACCTCTCTGAACGACCACCAGAGGGGGCTATAACGGTCCTGAACCAGAGAGCAGAACCTCTCTGAACGACCACCAGAGGGGGCTATAACGGTCCTGAACCAGAGAGCAGAACCTCTCTGAACGACCACCAGAGGGGGCTATAACGGTCCTGAACCAGAGGGCGGTACCACAGCCTCCCTCCGCGTCGCGTGGCCTCTTGGTCCCGATGAGAAACCATTCACAGAGCGATGATGAGCTGGAGAAGAACAGTCCGTCCTAACAGCACCAATCTCAATTCACGTGTGTTTGTGTGTGCGTGTGCGTGTGCGTGTGCGTGTGTGTGTGCATGTGTGTGTGTATATGCGTATGTTTGTGTGTGCGTGTTTGTGTTCTCCACAGGCAACACCAGGAGTGGTCAGAGGTTACCATTGCTCAGTCTGTACAGCAGCATCAAACAGAGCTGATCAAGGTGTGTAAATGTCCACCAAGACGTTTGACTTCAGCTCTACATGAACATCAGAAAGCATCTCTTGTGGAGCTCATAGTCTCCAGGCTTCCCTCTTTAGACCAGCTGACGTGAATCCAGGACAGATGCTTCTGATGTCCTCAGTGAGTTCAGAGTAAAGTTCTCCTTGATGTTTGTTCTGTTCCAGAGGGCTGAGGAGAACGCACATGCTTTCCTAGACAAGGAGCTGAAGAAGCTCTGGAGGGATCTCTTCTCAGATTACCCACAATGCTCAGAGAGTCAGAGGGAGGAGGAGGAGGAGGTGGATGATAAGAAGGAGGAGCAGAGGAGGCGCGCCATAGAGGGAGTTGTAAACATCACAATGCTCTGCCTGATGGAGATGAACAAGAAGGGACTGGCCGACAAACTGTTGAGAGGTAAGAGACTCTTATCTTGAAAACAGAGAAGAAATACACATTTTGAATAACAGTAGGGGATTATTTTTTATTCTTTTCAGACTAAATTACCAAATGTGACACTTATACATTTCAAACTTCAATGTGGAGACAATCTTTCCTCTTTGGGAATAAATGGTTTGATCCAGATATGTAGGGTTATTATTAGGGCTGTCAAAATTGCTCAAAAATGACATTCGAATGTTCGTTTGGAAAAAAATCACGAATTCGAACTATTCGAATATCTGGTTGCCTATTTTACGCAGTTGCCGTCAATATGTCAATAATGCGACAAAACCATGGTTCAAATTAGTGGGATATACATATATCCTATATATAGGGCGGCGGCTTCCTGCTGGGCATTTCCTTACTTTAAAACGAGGGACATCGCGAACAGACGGAGGCTCATTCACAAAGCAGTTAGGCGCTTGTACCGCGGGAGTGTTTTTTCACATTCGAATATTATGAGGGACATCGCGAACAGACAGAGGCTCACTCACAAAGCAGATAGGCGCTTGTGTAACCGAGCGTTGGCACTTAGATATTTATATGACAAGAATGACACAAGCGTGGAAGGGAAAATAGTCTCGTTTACTTAGTACCTATCAGAAGTCACCCAGTCACAGCGTGAGAGCTGGAATACCTATATCCAAGTACGGAAACCCCGAGGGGATAAAATACATTCGCTCTTCACAATACTAGTCTGTTACACTTGTACCGCGGGAGTGTTTTTTCACATTCGAATATTATGAGGGACATCGCGAACAGACAGAGGCTCATTCACAAAGCAGATAGAGGCGCTTGTACCGCGGGAGTGTTTTTTCACATTCGAATATTAATTTTCACGTTCGAATTCGCGTTTTTGGATGCATTTCGAACGAATATTCGAACTTCGAATATTCGTTGACAGCCCTAGTTATTATGTGGGTCTCAGGTTAAAGAATGTTAAGCATCATTACAGCACCAAATCCCCCGACCACTTCACCCCCGTTCTCGTCCAACTAAATTGGCTCCCTGTCCAACACCGGATTGACCTTAAAACCCTTCTGCTCACCGACAAAGCCCTCCACAACGTGGCCCCCACTTATCTCCCCGACCTCCTCCAGGAGGACAGGCCCTGCCGCTCCCTTCGTCATCCTCAGCTGGTCTTCACCGTCCCCACCTCCCGCCTCAGCACCCTGGGTTCTAGGGCTCTCAGCACCGTGGGTGCTAGGGCTCTCAGCACCGTGGGTGCTAGGGCTCTCAGCACCCTGGGTGCTAGGGCTCTCAGCACCCTGGGTGCTAGGGCTCTCAGCACCGTGGGTGCTAGGGCTCTCAGCACCCTGGGTGCTAGGGCTCTCAGCACCCTGGGTGCTAGGGCTCTCAGCACCGTGGGTGCTAGGGCTCTCAGCACCGTGGGTGCTAGGGCTCTGAGCTGCACTGCTCAAAGGCTTTGGAGACACCCTGACAACATTCAAATCTCTCCTCAAAACCCAGTTTTTCGAGGACCCCCTATGGACCCCCTACCGTGGGTTCCCCTCGTATCCCCATTGTGCTGCTGTTCTTACCCCCTCCTACCTGGGTCTCCTCACTGTTCTTACCCCCTCCTACCTGGGTCTCCTCACTGCTGTTCTTACCCCCTCCTACCTGGGTCTCCTCACTGTTCTTACCCCCTTCTACCTGGGTCTCTTCACTGTTCTTACCCCCTCCTACCTGGGTCTCCTCACTGTTCTTACCCCCTCCTACTTGGGTCTTATGTCTTGTTGTTTTTATGTCTTATGTTGTTTTATGAACTGTAAGGTGACCTTGGGTGTCATGAAATGCACCTTGAAATGAAATGATATTCAATGTAATTATTATTATCCTTTTCATGATTAAAAATAAACTGCATATCAACAGCAGAATAAGTCAGTGGAGATGCAACACTGTCTTGTAATATCAGCATGTCAATTTACACCTATTCACTATCATTATTACTATCATTAGACCAATCATATTGCTGTTGAAAAACGAAATAGTCCTGAACATTTTGAATCTATAATATGGTGTCTTTGTCACGACCAGCTTCTCTGACCACAAGTTATGAAGCCATTTAATATCATGAAGTTGATAATTTAACAGGGAAATATTGACATGTTCCCACTGTCACCATCCACTAACTGATGTCTTCTGTTGTTTTTCTCATTCAGGATCTGCTGCTGTCAAGTGCCAACATAAAATCAAGTCTCAATTGAAGAAGAAGCTCTGGTGTGTGTTTCAGGGAATCGCTGAACCTGGACATTCAACACCTCTGAATGAGTTCTTCACAGAGATCTTCATCACAGAGAGAGGCAGTGGAGAGGTCAACAAGGAACATGAGGTCAGACTGATTGAAACAGCTTCCAGGAAACCAGTCAAGGAGGAAACACCAATCAAATGTAGAGACATCTTTAAACCCTTACCTGGACAAGATAAACCAATCAGGACAATTTTGACAACTGGAGTGGCCGGCATAGGTAAAACCATCTTGACACACAAGTTCACTCTGGACTGGGCTGAAGGCAAAGCCAACCACGACATACACTTCACATTTCTCTTCAATTTCAGGGAGCTGAATTTACTAAAAGGGACAGAGTTTAGCTTGGTGGAACTTATTCATCACTTCTTTATTGAGACCAAAGAAGCAGAAATCTGCAGATTCGACCGGTTCCAAGTTGTCTTCATCTTGGATGGTCTGGATGAGTGTCGATTTCCTCTGAACTTCCAGAACAACCCGACCTGGACTGATGTCACAGAGTCCACCACGGTCGACGTGCTGCTGACAAACCTCATCAGGGGCAACTTGCTTCCTTCCGCTCGCATTTGGATAACAACACGCCCTGCGGCAGCCAATCAGATCCCTGCTAAGTGTGTTGACATGGTGACAGAGGTGAGGGGGTTCACTGACCCACAGAAGGAGGAGTACTTTAAGAAGAGATTCAAAGACGAGACGCTGGCCAACACAATCATCTCCCATGTCAAGAAATCACGAAGCCTCCACATCATGTGTCACATCCCAGTCTTCTGCTGGATCACTGCTACAGTTCTGGAGGACTTCTTCAAAACATCCCAGATAGGAGAAGAGACGCCAAAGACTGTGACTCAGATGTACAGCCACTTCCTGAGGGTTCAGTCCATACAGGGGGACAGGAAGTATCGTTGGATAGCTGAAACAGATCCACACTGGAGTTCACAGAGCAGGCACATCATTGTTTTACTGGGAAAACTGGCTTTTAACCAGCTGGAGAGTGGCAACCTGATCTTCTACGAGGAAGACCTGGCAGAGTGTAAACATTTTTTCAACGAAGCCTCAGTGTACTCAGGACTGTGCACCCAGATCTTTAAAGCAGAGTGTGGGCTGTATAGAGGTGAAAAGGTGTTCTGCTTTGTCCATCTGAGCATCCAGGAGTTTCTGGCTGCCCTATATGTCTTCTGGTCCTTCATCCACGAAGGGGTCAATCTGCTCACAGAAGAACGGCCAACCTCCAGGAAAGGTAACCTCCTCCTCCTCTACCAGAGTGCTGTGGACAAGGCCTTACAGAGTGAGAACGGACACCTGGACTTGTTCCTCCGCTTCCTCCTTGGCCTCTCTCTGGAGACCAATCAGATTGTCCTACGAGATCTCCTGGGACACACACAAAGTAGATCACTGATCACTAAGATTAAACAAGGTCTGCAGGGACAGACAAGATGTAGCTCACAGACCAACAAGGAAACCGCGTCTTACATCAAGGAGAAGATAGATGGAGATTTATCTCCAGAAAGAAGCATCAATCTGTTCCACTGTCTGAATGAGCTGAACGACCATTCTCTAGTGGAGGAGATCCAACAGTCCCTGACATCAGGAAGACTCTCCAGAGTATGTCTCTCTCCTGCTCAGTGGTCAGCTCTGGTCTTCATTCTACTGTCATCAGAAGAGGAGCTGGACGTGTTTGACCTGAAGAAATACTCTGCTTCAGAGGAGGGTCTTCTGAGGCTGCTGCCAGTGGTCAAAGCCTCCAAAACATCTCTGTAGGTTCACTCATAACATGTATTACAATACACAATGTTATTATATTATGCACTCAGATATTTGTTACATTATCGACTGGGGTTTCCACACTATTGCTATGGGTTTAAATACAACTAGAGGTTGAGCGAACGCAACACGCGCGCCAAAACTGTAGTATATATAATAGATGAATATAAAGGTTATAAAAGTTATAACAACTTCACCAAGGTGAAAAGTCAAAATCAAAATTAAAAGATCTACATTACTTTAATCACACTTCCTTACATGTTGTGTTTATTGTGTGTGTAGCCTGGATGGCTGTCATCTGTCAGAGAGATGCTGTGAAGTTCTGGCCTCAGTTCTCAGCTCCAGCTCTAGTCTGAGAGAGCTAGACCTAAGTACCAATGATCTGCAGGATTCAGGAGTGAAGCTGCTCTCTGCTGGACTGGGGAGTCCACACTGTACACTGGAAACTCTCAGGTCAGTTGTCAGCCTCTTCTTCAAACTGGTTATTTTAGCTTCCAGTAAGTGCTGCTCCTGCCTGATGCATTTCTGTTGCTCTTTTCCCTGCTGACAAAAACACTCCCTGGTTCTACACAATGTTAGAACCTGTGAAGAAACGGTCTTAGCGTACCAAACACAGCGCACTTCTCCTTCCATTAGAATTAGGGCATTTAGCAGACGGTTTCATCCAAAGCGACATCTGTTAATAGACACATTGACACACCGACGGCAGAGTCAACCATGCAAGGCGACAGCTCGTCAGGAGCAGTTGGGGTTAAGTGTCTCGCTCAGGGACACATCAACACTCAGCTAGGAGGAGCTGGAATGACACTCCTGACTCTAATTGAACAATATATCATTGAGTTGTAGTTATTGAGAAAGGAGCATTTCTTTAAGATCCTGTCACATCCAAGTGAAGGAAGTTCTGCTGTCTGTGATGATGTCATCTCCCCACTTCCTCTTCCTGTTTTTCAGAATTTCAAGGTGGCACAGCTTTGTCTCAATAAAGTATCACTAAAGCTTTTACTTGTCCTCCAAATGGAATGAATACACTTTATAAATGTGGTTTCTTTAGTATGAACTGCTCTCAAGCAGATACAATAAATGGTTGTGTGTGTGTGTGTGTGTGTGTGTGTGTGTGTGTGTGTGTGTGTGTGTGTGTGTGTGTGTGTGTGTGTGTGTGTGTGTGTGTGTGTGTGTGTGTGTGTGTGTGTGTGTGTGTGTGTGTGTGGCTTGTCTGGCTGCCTGGTCACACAGGAAGGCTGTGCTTCTCTGGCCTCAGCTCTGAGCTCCAACCCCTCCCATCTGAGAGAGCTGGACCTGAGCTACAATCACCCAGGAGACTCTGGAGCTGCGCTGCTCTCTGCTGGACTGGAGGATCCACGCTGGAGACTGGACACTCTCAGGTATGGAGAGGACAGCTCACCACTCAGGGACAAAGTCTCCTTCATGATTCAAGCCGCTGCTAGATGAAGTGGTTTGAAGAGGCAGCTGTAACTCATGTTGTGTAGAACGTGATGAGACAGCAGATGATGAAGGTGAATGTTTCAACATGCTGCTCTCACTTTGTTTCCCCCCCAGTGTGGAGCACGGTGGAGTGTGGAGGCTGAAACCAGCTCTAAAGAAGTGTAAGTGTCTGTTTGACTCATCACAAAACACACTCACTATTGAGATGGAAAGTCCATCCACACAGCAGGAGGTGACGTCCGTCATTCACATGTGGACTTGTGTATACGTTTGCGTAGCTATGTTTCCCTGTGTTGATGTATGTCTAGTATGTTTGTTATAGGTGTGTGTACGTATGTGTACATGTCTATATATAGTATGTATGAACCAGTTCTATGGTACCAACAGTTAGTTTCCAGCCTTTATGTGAGCTCAGCTGGTTCAGTCTGTTGTTTACACAGGTGGATTACAATGGAACTTTTCAAAGTCTAATATCTTGACAAGTATGTTGACCATATCTTAAATATTCCATAGGAGCAATGACCTCATCATGCTGAACGTTTTGATATAAGTGTATGTCGTGCAAATATTACGGTAGTAGATTCGGTTCATACATTTTTCGGCTAGGCTTCAATGTTTGAATGGGACAGTCACTCACACACACATGGGATTTACATTTAAGTAAATCTTCAAATCTTCAATGATCTTATAACCAATGTTCATAAATATTTCTAAAGGCGATGATGATGGCGATGATGCAACCCATTCTCACGGAAATACGTGACACTGTCACGTCATTTAATCTATCCATTCGTGATCTAGAACACGTAATTAAAAAATTGTCATGCCCAAAGCACAAAAACAATATGACGGCTTTTGGCCACCCGTTTCTACTTTCACCATTGATTCTGACAAATTGTGACAATTCACGGATATATTTAATGCAGGTGCACTGCTCTTTAGGCAAACCACAACTGAAAAAAAAGGTAGCTGCTTCATCTCATCTTTTTTGAGTTTGAAATTTGTGCTTTTGGCACGAAAAAAATTATATTACATGTCCCAGATCACGAATGAATAGATTAAATGACGTGACGTGACAGTGTCACGTATTACCGTGAGACTGGGTTGGATGATGATGAAGAATGGTTCAGCAACTCATCATGTCCTGGTCCCGGTCCGGGTCCTGGTCCGGGTCCTGGTCCTGGTCCAGGTCCCGATCTGGTCCTGGACCGGGTCCTGGTCCCGGCTCTTTTTACAGTCCGGGTCTGGGTCCTGGTCCCTGTCCAGATCCGGTTGGTCCTGGTCCCGACTCTAGTCCTGGTCCCGGTCCTGGCCCCGGTCCGGGTCTTGGTCCTGGTCTCAGTCCTGGTCCTGTTCCTGGTCCCGGTCCCGGTCCCGGTCCTGGCCCCGGTCCGGGTCTTGGTCCTGGTCTTGGTCCTGGTCCTGTTCCTGGTCCCGGTCCTGGCCCCGGTCCGGGTCTTGGTCCTGGTC
This sequence comes from Gadus chalcogrammus, assembly GCF_026213295.1. Classification (NCBI taxonomy): domain Eukaryota; kingdom Metazoa; phylum Chordata; class Actinopteri; order Gadiformes; family Gadidae; genus Gadus; species Gadus chalcogrammus. The sequence continues at coordinate 36,146,420 of NC_079415.1, read as the reverse complement.
CTGTTCCTGGTCCCGGTCCCGGTCCCGGTCCTGGTCCTGGTCCTGGTCCTGGTCCTGGTCCCGGCTCAAGTCCTGGTCCCGGTCCTGGCCCCGGTCCGGGTCTTGGTCCTGGTCCTTTTCCTGGTCCCGGTCCCGGTCCCGGTCCCGGTCCCGGTCCTGGTCCCGGCTCAAGTCCAGGTCCTAGTCCCGGACCTGGTCCCGGTCCAGGTCTTGGTCCTGGTCCCGGACTATAATGAAACTTAATGTAACAATAGCGTAACTATAACATCACATGACCCCCCGCCCCCACACGTTTTGCTCAGGAGAACAGTACTAGTGATGATGATGATGATGATGATGATGATGAAGAGCGGTTCAGCAGCTCATCATGTCTGGTTCTCCCTCAGATGCCTGTGACCTCACACTGGACCCCAACACGGCCCACAGAGACCTCTCTCTGTCTGAGGACAACAGGAAGGTGACGCGGGTTGGAGAGGACCAGTCGTATCCGGATCACCCAGACAGATTTGACCTCCAGCTCCAGGTGTTGTGTAGAGAGGCTCTGACTGGCCGCTGTTACTGGGAGGTAGAGTGGGAAGGAGGGGTTTATATAGGAGTGACATACAGAGGAATCACAAGGAGAGGAGGGGGTGATGACAGCAGGCTTGGAGAGAACAACAAGTCCTGGTGTCTTGTTTGTTATGATGGTCGTTACTATGCCCGGTACAACAGTAGTAGAACAGCCCTCCCTCTCCGACCCGCTGACTCCACCAGAGTAGGAGTGTATCTGGACCGGCCTGCTGGCTCTCTGTCCTTCTACAGAGTGTCCCCAGGTGGAGGAGGGTCCTCAGACACACTGACACACCTCCACACCTTCTGGTCCTCCTTCACCCAGGAGGACCTCCTCCCGGGGGTCTGGGTGGGGGTAGGGGGGCGGGGATCAGCGTCTCTGTGTCGGTGGTAGAAAAAATAAAACACACAGACGGGCGAGCACCCACACACACACACACACTCTTCCCGCACGCACACCCGCACCCGCACACACACACACACACGCACACACACACACACACACACACACACACTGCCTTACCGTTAGAGGATGAGTGGCTTTTGATGAAGAGGCTTTGGTGGCCTGAGAGGACTGATGACTCAGTGTCTCTGTGGCAGTTATAGTCTCTCGCTCCTTTTTCTCTCTCTATCCGTCTCGCTCTCTTTCACTCTCTCTTTCCCGCTATCTGTCTCTATTTGTTTCTCTCTATCTATCTCTACCCCCCCCTCTCCCTCTACCCCCCCTCCCCCTCCCCCGTCTGCCTCTCCCCGTCTGCCTCCCTCCTCCCCCCCGTCTCTCTCTCTCTCTCCCCCCCGTCTCCATCCTCCCCCTGTCTCCCCCCCCCTCTCTCTCTCTCTCTCTCTCTCTCTCTCTCTCTCTCTCTCTCTCTCTCTCCCTCTCTCTGTCTCTCTCTCTCTCTCTCTCTCTCTCTCTCTCTCTCTCTCTCTCTCTAAGAGCCAATTTTAGTTTATTTTCAATTTGTAAAGGTGTTATTTTTATTGCTATATCTATATGTAAGGAAACGTTTTGAATAATATTTAATATGTTTAGTTTTGCATTTAGTCAGTTCGCGTTGTCTATTATTGTTTTACGACAGATTAATGCCGTAACTTGTGGTTGTGCGCATGACTGTTAATTAAACAACGTTGGTTATTAGATTGGAGAAGTTTGTAGGTGTGGATCGAAATAAGTTTTTGACCGTCGTCGTCATGTTCCATGTAAAAGCAAAAAGGATCATAACTTTGAGCATCTATTCGGTATTGGACCGGAGAACCTGTAAATTTGGATTACCTGATGTTTTTGTTTTTTGGATAAATAAACCCGTACAAGTTATCCTGCCTCCTCGTGAGTTATATATATTTTTTGCAATAAGATTGGATATGACACACGCGTGAATAACAACAAGCTAAAAGCTATATGGCCTTTAAAGTTAGTCGGCCATAACACTCTCTCTCTTTTTTTATGGGGCTTCTGTTGATCATGAAAAACCATGAACCAGTTTGGATTGTAGGACTATAATATAATTTTTTTTTCATAATCCTAGCAAGGAACCTGATTTAAAACAGTTTTTACATCTTATTTATAATAACCAAGAGGTCTGTGGGATAATGTTGCATTTAGTAAATAACTCTAAACTGAATCTAGATTCCTTGTGTTCTGTTGGGAAGCAAACGGCCGCAGAAAATGTTCAGTTATTAAAGATATGTGCACATCTGTTGAGGATTTGTAATGTCTGCTGCTTCTATTGTTTTAGTCCTCGTGTTTATCATGTAAGGGACTCTCTTTCTGTTGTATTTGTTAATGAAGCATAATTGTAATAAACAACTCATTGGATCTGAGTCTGACTGAAGGTTCTCGTGTGTTCAGCTGTCGATAATTCTCGTTTTATTAGTAAATAATGCTTGCATAACTGCCTTAAGAATAATAATATATTAATGAGAAATTACCAATAAAACGACAAATGGTTTTCCGACATGGTTTCCCTCTCAGCCACCAGGGGGTGCTGCAGCCCCTCAGCCCCTTACTTCCAGCGCCCATGTGGATCTGTGTTAACTGTCTGTAGCGTTGGATAAACGCGTCTGATAGAAGACTAAAAAGTAAGATGTGAGGTCGTTTATCAAAGCCACGCTTCAGTCCTGTTATTGCATGTGGAGCCACTAGGGGGCGGTGAATCCACCTCGGTGGGGTTCACCTTCTGACCAACAGGATTAGGGTGAGGAGTCGCAGGTGTGTGTGTGTGTGTGTGTGTGTGTGTGTGTGTGTGTGTGTGTGTGTGTGTGTGTGTGTGTGTGTGTGTGTGTGTGTGTGTGTGTGTGTGTGTGTGTGTGTGTGTGTGTGTGTGTGTGTGTGTGTGTGTGTGTGTGTGTGTGTGTGTGTGTTTAGTTTGGCACCTTTCTGAATAGCTGCCTGTAAAGTGTGCAGCAAGATGAGGAAGCAAGAAACACGAAAAGAATCCAACCCAACAAGATGACTCAGATGGTAAACATGCTCTTGTGTATAAAACAAAATTACAAGTAAGAATTAGGTTTACCTTCCAAATTAACTATTTAAATGATATCCTGTATTTTCTGTTTTGTAGCGTCTTAATATTATATATGTTCATTGTTAAATTGGGACTACTATTTGTTTTTATAAACAAATAGTGTGTGTGTGTGTGTGTGTGTGTGTGTGTGTGTGTGTGTGTGAGTGTGAGTGAGCTCACGCGCGCGCACGTGTGTGTTTGTGTGTGTTCATGCGTAGCCTTATTGTGAGTATTCTGAGGACGCTCTGCTCTTCTGAAAAGTGAAATCATTCATTGTATAGATTCTACAGATTTATACGTTCACAAAGCAAATCAAGTGTTCATATAAACAAGAGGCTGAACTGTCTTTAGAGGATGGAGGAGGATTCACATGGAGGAGATCAGCAAAAACAGAATAGAGGACGCACATTCTCTTCATATGTTTCAATGTTTATGAGTCTCTTTTTTGATAACATGATATCTATGTTCCTGTGGGTTCTGCTGTAAAGAAGGAGCTGCATCTGTGACTTAGTGTCTAAACATGCTCTTTGAACTCTGTCTCTTTGTTTTCCTCTGTCTGAGCTTGTAGACATCCGAGCTCCCTACACAGCGTTCATATTTAACAAAGCTATTGTTCCTCATCCCTGAGTGAAGTCATGGAACAGCAGCTATTAGGAGGCTGCACTGCGAGGGGAACTGGTCCAACTGGTTGGTTCACAGCATCATTTCCTTATTATGAGTCGGACGGTTGAGTGTGGCTCACTTCACTACAGCAGGGAGAAGACTAAGGTACTGTACTCCACTCTGATCCGTGATTGATCATAAATACGGTTGAATTATATTTCATATCAATAGGAGTACTATAAGAGTACTAATTTTCAGTAAACGCATATGGCGTTACTAAATGTTACGTACATGATTGAACTGTAGCATACATAAATCTCTCACTGTGTCTCTGTCTCTCTGTCTGAGCTAGACATCATAGCTCTCCTTATATTTGAACAAAGTCTTAATCACTGGGTAGACCCCAACAAACCTCATGTGTGACAAAGAGTTTGTTAGTGTGGGGCAATGAGGGACACGTTACCAATGCGGAGAGGTAGTCTACAAAGGTGTCTTTCTACCTTAAGACATTCCCGCATGTTGCTTCACATCGTATCCAGCGTGGGATGTTAATTCAAGTAACTCTCTGAGAACAACATTGCACCGGCTTTACCCAGATCTAAGGTGTTTTACGGTGTTTGTTGTGAGTGCATTTAATTTTTTCATTAAGGAGCAGGTAGGGGTCAGACATTACAGAAAGAGATCATTAAGGAGCAGGTAGGGGTTAGACAGTACAGAGACCGGACATTAAGGAGCAGGTAGGGGTTGGACAGTAGAGAGACAGGTCATTAAGGAGCAGGTAGGGGTTAGACAGTACAGAGACAGGTCCCTAAGGAGCAGGTAGGGGTTAGACAGTACAGGGACAGGTCATTAAGGAGCAGGTAGGAGTTAGACAGTACAGAGACAGGTCATTAAGGAGCAGGTAGGGGTTAGACAGTACAGAGACAGGTCATTAAGGAGCAGGTAGGGGTTAGACAGTACAGAAAGGTCCTTAAGGAGAAGGTAGGGGTTAGACAGTACAGAGACAGGTCATTAAGGAGCAGGTAGGGGTTAGACAGTACAGAGACAGGTCATAAAGGAGCAGGTAGGGGTTAGACAGTACAGAGAGGTCCTTAAGGAGCAGGCAGGGGTTAGACAGTACAGACACAGGTCATTAAGGAGCAGGTAGAGGTTAGACAGTACAGAGACAGGACATTACGGAGCAGGTAGGGGTTAGACAGTACAGAGACAGGTCATTAAGGAGCAGGTAGGGGTTAGACGGTACAGAGGCAGGTCATTAAGGAGCAGGTAGGGGTTAGACAGTACAGACACAGGTCATTAAGGAGCAGGTAGGGGTTAGATAGTACAGAGACAGGTCATTAAGGAGCAGGTAGGGGTTAGACAGTACAGAGACAGGTCATTGAGGAGCAGGTAGGGGTTAGGCAGTACAGAGACAGGTCGTTAAGGAGCAGGTAGGGGTTAGACAGTACAGAGGCAGGTCATTAAGGAGCAAGTAGGGGTTAGACAGTAGAGACAGGTCATTAAGGAGCAGGTCGGGGTTAGACAGTACAGAGACTGGTCATTAAGGAGCAAGTAGGGGTTAGACGGTACAGAGACGGGTCATTAAGGAGCAGGTAGGGGTTAGACAGTACAGAGACAGGTCATTAAGGAGCAGGTAGGGGTTAGACAGTACAGAGAGGTCCTTAAGGAGCAGGTAGGGGTTAGACAGTACAGAGAGGTCCTTAAGGAGCAGGTAGGGGTTAGACAGTACAGACACAGGTCATTAAGGAGCAGGTAGAGGTTAGACAGTACAGAGACAGGACATTAAGGAGCAGGTAGGGGTTAGACAGTACAGAGACAGGTCATTTAGGAGCAGGTAGGGGTTAGACAGTACAGAGACAGGTCATTAAGTAGCAGGTAGGGGTTAGACAGTAGACAGGTCATTAAGGAGCAGGTAGGGGTTAGACAGTACAGAGACAGGTCATTAAGGAGCAGGTAGGGGTTAGACAGTACAGAGACAGGTCATTAAGGAGCAGGTAGGGGTTAGACGGTACAGAGGCAGGTCATTAAGGAGCTGGTAGGGGTTAGACAGTACAGAGACGGGTCATTAAGGAGCAGGTAGGGGTTAAACAGTACAGAGACAGGTCATTAAGGAGCAGGTAGGGGTTAGACGGTACAGAGGCAGGTCATTAAGGAGCAGGTAGGGGTTAGACAGTACAGAGACGGGTCATTAAGGAGCAGGTAGGGGTTAGACAGTACAGAGACAGGTCATTGAGGAGCAGGTAGGGGTTAGACAGTACAGAGAAAGGTCATTAAGGAGCAGGTAGGGGTTAGACAGTACAGAGACAGGTCATTGAGGAGCAGGTAGGGGTTAGGCAGTACAGAGACAGGTCGTTAAGGAGCAGGTAGGGGTTAGACAGTACAGAGGCAGGTCATTAAGGAGCAGGTAGGGGTTAGACAGTAGAGACAGGTCATTAAGGAGCAGGTCGGGGTTAGACAGTACAGAGACTGGTCATTAAGGAGCAGGTAGGGGTTAGACAGTACAGAGACGGGTCATTAAGGAGCAGGTAGGGGTTAGACAGTACAGAGGCAGGTCATTAAGGAGCAGGTAGGGGTTAGACAGTAGAGACAGGTCATTAAGGAGCAGGTCGGGGTTAGACAGTACAGAGACTGGTCATTAAGGAGCAGGTAGGGGTTAGACAGTACGGAGACGGGTCATTAAGGAGCAGGTAGGGGTTAGACAGTACAGAGACAGGTCATTAAGGAGCAGGTAGGGGTTAGACAGTACATAGACAGGTTATTAAGGAGCAGGTAGGTGTTAGACGGTACAGAGACAGGTCATTAAGGAGCAGGTAGGGGTTAGACAGTACAGAGACAGGTCATTAAAGAGCAGGTAGGGGTTGGACAGTACAGAGACGGGTCATTAAGGAGCAGGTAGGGGTTAGACAGTACAGAGACAGGTCATAAAGGAGCAGGTAGGGGTTAGACAGTACAGAGACGGGTCATTAAGGAGCAGGTAGGGGTTAGACAGTACAGAGACAGGTCATTAAGGAGCAGGTAGGGGTTAGACAGTACAGAGACAGGTCATTAAGGAGCAGGTAGGGGTTAGGGGATTTTCTCTATAATAATTTCAATAATTATAGAAAAATTCTTCTGATTTAGGATTTGTGTCCTAGGGGACCTTTAAAGGTACTTGGGAAATAATGTACAGCTGCTATGATTGTGATGTTATGATTATTTATATTATTATCATTTTCATTAGTGAGGAAGACGGCCCTCTTGGTTACTGAAGGTGTTTAAACTTCATCATGTTCTGGGTCTTCTTCTCTTTGGGCCCGCATCACAGATCTGGTTCTGATGTCACACCACATGAGGAAGTCCATGTATGGTCATGCTCTCAGAGCGGTTTAACCTGCACAGTGAGCAGAAAGGAATGTTATTTGCGTGATGACCTTGATCTTGATCACACATTTGAAGAACTTAAGAGACCTTCTGTGTGGAAAGATAAATAGTTCTTAAAGAGTTATTAGAAACGTCTGGGAGGCATCTCCACACCTTTCCCCTCATTGAGAATAAGAGGGTCTATGAATATGCCTGCAGGAAAGACCTGCCGCTCGTCCCACGGACAGAGCCCCCTGTGACTGGCAATAAGCAACTGATATAAAAGCAGAATTAAAACGCCGGGTGGCAGTAGAAACAATGGGTAGCTGTGTTTGTGTCCAGGTCTCCAGTCTACTATGGATGAGGAGAGAGAGGAGGAGGGTCCTACCTCTAAGACCACTCTGTCTGGGGAACATGGCCGCCGGAGCAAAGCTAAGAGGTAAGAAGAGGATCTCTCTGTCTGTGACTGTTGTCCATCTCAGAGCTCAGCAGTGATACATCATGACTCCATCATTAGTCTGAGTAACAGCTGTGTGTGTGTTGAAGCCCAGAGCAGCAGCAGAGAGCAGACTCCCCTGGACCCAGCTGTGTCTCCATGAAGAGTGACCACTCTATGGGTCATCCTGATAACTTTAAAGATGGAAATCAGTCTATTGCCGCGAGGTGAGGATTTATCAGAGATCATGAAGATACAGCTTCTATCAAGCGTCCATAAATCCTGTTTCTTGTTTTTCTAGAAGAGTCCAGCAGAAAAGAATAGACTCCCCTGGACCCAGCTGTGTCTCCATGAAGAGTGACCGGTCTATGGATAAAGCATGGCAGTTTAAAGATGGAAATCAGTCTATTGAGAAGAGGTAATGATTTATCAGGGATTATAAATATACAGCTATCAAACGTCCATTTTCTAGAAGAGTCAAGCAGAAGAGAGCAGACTCTTGATTTCAGACGCTACTGGTGCTGATGTTTACAAGTCAGGAACAATGCAATTGTGTGTGTGTATGTGTGTGCGTGCGTGTGCGCGCGTGTGTGTGTGTGTGTGTGTGTGTGTGTGTGTGTGTGTGTGTGTGTGTGTGTGTGTGTGTGTGTGTGTGTGTGTGTGTGTGTGTGTGTGTGTGTGTGTGTGTAAGTATGTGTGTGTGTGTGTGTGTGTGTGTGTGTGTGTGTGTGTGTGTGTGTGTGTGTGTGTGTGTGTGTGTGTGTGTGTGTGTGTCTTCTCCACAGACACCAGGAGAGGCCAATGGCTACCAGTGCTCAGTCTGTACAGCAGCATCAAACAGAGCTGGAGATGAACAAGAAGGAACTGGCTGACCCACTGTGGGGCGGTAAGAGACTCTTACTTTGAAGACAGTGGAGACTATTATCATGAAGAGACTCTTACTTTGAAGACAGAGGAAAATTACTGAATGACTTTTAACTTCAATGTGGAGACATCTTCCCTCTTTGGGGTTAAATGGTTTGATCCAGATATGTAGGGTTATTGTGGGGGTATCAGGTAAATGGTTGGATCCAGATATCTCGGGTTATTGTGGGTCCATCAGGTTAAATAATATTCATAATTAAACTGCAGATCAACAGCACAATAAGTGGAAGGGATGCAAAACAGTCTTGTTATATCAGCAAAGCAAGTCACTTTACACTAATTCACCATCATTATAACTGTCATTAGACCAATTACATTGCTGTCCTGAACATTTTGAATCTATAACATGCAGTCCTTGCCAAGACCAGCTTCTCAGACCACAAGTAATGAAGCCACTAAATAGCATGAAGTTGATAATTGAAAGGAAATATTGACGTGTTTCTACCATCCACAAACTGGTCTTCTGTTGTTTCCTAATTTAGGATCTGATGCTGTCGAGTGCCAACATAAAATAAAGTCTCATTTGAGGAAGAAGTTCAAGTGTGTGTTTGAGGGAATCGCTAAAGCAGGACATCCAACAGGCCTGAATGACTTCTACACAGAGATCTTCATCACAGAGAGAGGCAGTGGAGAGGTGATCAAGGAACATGAGGTCAGACTGATTGAAAAAGCTTCCAGGAAACCAGTCAAGGAAGAAACACCAATCAAATGTGAAGACATCTTTAAACCCTTACCTGGACAAGATCAAACAATCAGAACCATGATGACAACTGGAGTGGCCGGCATTGGTAAAACCGTCTTAACACACAAGTTCACTCTGGACTGGGCTGAGGGCAAAACCAACCAGGACATACACTTCACATTTCTCCTCACTTTCAGAGAGCTGAATTTACTGAAATGGAAAGAGTTTAGCTTGGTGGAACTTCTTCATCACTTCTTTATTGAGACCAAAGAAGCAGGAATCTGCAGATTCCACCGGTTCCAAATTGTCTTCATCATGGATGGTCTGGATGAGTGTCGACTTCCTCTGGACTTCCAGAACAACCCGATCTGGACTGATGTCACAAAGTCCACCTCGGTGGACGTGCTGCTGACAAACCTCATCAGGGGCGACCTGCTTCCCTCCGCTCGCATCTGGATAACAACACGCCCTGCGGCAGCCAATCAGATCCCTGCTGAGTGTGTTGACATGGTGACAGAGGTGAGGGGGTTCACCGACCCACAGAAGGAGGAGTACTTCAGGAAGAGATTCAGAGAGGAGACGCTGGCCAACACGATCCTCTCCCACGTCAAGAAATCACGAAGCCTCCACATCATGTGTCACATCCCAGTCTTCTGTTGGATCACTGCTACTGTTCTGGAGGACATCTTAAAAACATCCAAGAGAGGAGAAGAGATGCCCAAGACCGTGACTCAGATGTACAGCCACTTCCTGAGGGTTCAGTCCATACAGGGGGACAGGAAGTACCATGGGAGGGCTGAAACAGATCCAGACTGGAGTTCAGAGAGCAAGGAGATCATTGTTTCTCTGGGAAAACTGGCTTTTAACCAGCTGGAGAAAGGCAACCTGATCTTCTACGAGGCTGACCTGGAAGAGTGTGACATCGATATCAGAGCAGCCTCAGTGTACTCAGGGGTGTTCACCCAGATCTTCAAAGAGGAATGTGGGCTGTACCTGGACAAGGTGTTCTGCTTTGTCCATCTGAGCATCCAGGAGTTTCTGGCTGCCCTTTATGTCTTTCAGTCCTTCATCCACACTGGAGTCAATCTGCTCTCAGAAGATAAATCAACCTCCAGGAAAGATAAACTCCTCCTCCTCTACCAGAGTGCGGTGGACAAGGCCTTACAGAGTGAGAACGGACACCTGGACTTGTTCCTCCGCTTCCTCCTGGGCCTCTCTCTGGTGACCAATGAGATTCCCCTACGAGGTCTGCTGGGAAAGACAAGAAGTAGATCACTGATCCCTCGGATTAAACATGGTCTGATGCAACTGACACGAAGCTGCTCACAGACCAATAAAAAAACAGTGTCTTACATCAAGGAGAAGATAGGTGGAGATCTCTCTTCAGAGAGAAGCATCAATCTGTTCCACTGTCTGAATGAGCTGAACGACCGTTCTCTAATGGAACAGATCCAACAGTCCCTGACATCAGGAAGTCTCTTCAAAAAACGTGTTTCTCCTTCTCAGTGGTCAGCTCTGGTCTTCATCTTACTGTCATCAGAAGTGGAGCTGGACGTGTTTGACCTGAAGAAATACAAAGCTTCAGAGGAGGGTCTTCTGGGGCTGCTGCCAGTGGTCAAAGCCTCCAGAACATCTCTGTAGGTTCACTAATAACATACAACACAATATACCTGATAGTAGAATATTAAAGTAATGATAACATAGAAAATATCTTTGTAGGTTCACTAATAACATGTATCATAAACACACAATGTCATACTGTATAACCAGGTTGAAAAGTCAAACTCAAAGCTTTATTTATTATGAAATAATAAATAAGGGAAGCCAAGAATTAATAATAATTGTTTATTAATAGTTAAATACAGCTGTATTTAAATATGCGGCCATAACTTTAAATAAGTAATTATTGAGAAGAATACATTAATAAATAATCATTTATTATTAATAAAAGGTAACCCACTATTTTAAAGGTTTTAACCTTGTACAGTACGTTTGGTTACATGGACGCTCTTTGGTTTTAACCAATAGGATGCGTTGATAAAGAGACTTCAGGGTCATGTGGGGGAAGGGTGAGAGGTCACGAGTGAGCGGGAAAGAGGAGAGAAAGGGACGAGACAAAGGAGGAGAGTACTTTATTCTCTGTAGAAATCCCCCAGCTAAATGATATTTAAACATTTACTTATTAGTTGTGTGATGGTTAAATTAGTACGGGAGAGAGTGTATTTGGGGATTGTTTTATTGGTGCTTCTGGTCGGGTTGGGATGTTTTGGACATTTGGTGTGAAGTTAGCTTTGCTAACCACCGGAGCTTCCTCCGAGCGGGATTTAAATCATCAGAGTTGTGCCCGAGGACCACAGCAGGGGGTCGCCGCGCGCATGGACTGCAATACAATACATCATTTACATAATACTACAATAAAACATTAATATACAAAACCATTTTCAAAGACTACAAATGAACTTTTCAATATTATACATTTTATAGCCAATATTGAATAAAGGATATTGAATAAGGATCTAATGTATTGTAAAAGATGTAAACTATTTTATCCACAGTTGCTAACATTTTTTTGCGTGCGAAGGCTGGATGGCTGTGATCTGTCAGAGAGATGCTGTGAAGCTCTGGCCTCAGTTCTCAGCTCCAACTCCTCTAGTCTGAGAGAGCTGGACCTGAGCACCAATGATCTGCAGGATTCAGGAGTGAAGCTGCTCTCTGCTGGACTGGGGAGTCCACACTGTACACTGGAAACTCTCAGGTCAGTTTCACTCAATGGTCAAACAGTTACACCTAGGGTGACCAGATGTCCCGCTTTTTGCGGGACAGTCCCGCATTTCCATGACTTTGTACACGTCCCGCAAATTGAGACGTTGTTCCGCATCGTTATTGACAGTCAGACTCGATTATTATTTTTTTGGAAATGCGTGTTTTATAATCAGGCATTTATCAAACAGCTGTGTGCGGAGACAGCAGTGAGGGCTGTCATCAGGGGGAGGGGCGGGCTGTGTGATCATGTCAATCAAACTGGGACGCGGACGCCGGTTAAGGACACGCCCACCAACAAGAAACAATCAGGTCAGAACGGCAGGAGATATGGAGGAGGGCGCGACCCGTGTTGTACGTCCTGGAAAACATATGCTGCAACAAAGACAGGAAAACCATATATCCCTGGGTGAAACCAGTGCAAGGGGAGTCTGGTAAAGTATTTTGTGACGTTTGCATAAGTCAATTTTCCATTTCACACGGAGGAGAATTCGACGTAAAAAGACACAGAAAATGCGAGAGTCACAAACAACGGGTTGCTCAAAAGGAGGCTTCCCAGTCCATGCCGACGTTCCTGCTAAAACCCAAACAAGATTCAAACGCAGATAAGGTAACAGCAGCTGAACTAGCTAGCGTTCAAACCCCCACTGAAGGCCCCCCGCTCGGTGGTGTCGCCGAGCGTAATTTCACGTAGAACCGGGCCTGCCCACTTTGCCCCGCACAAACGTAGTGTTTGTCCCACTTCTGGTGAATTGGGATCTGGTCACCCTAGTTACACCACAGGGTCCACATCAGAGGTCATTGGACAGATTTCTCTCCAGAATGTTAACAGGTCTAAATAAGTAAATAGAATATATCCTCTCAGGGCTCAAGACACATTTTCTACTGGTGACACAAACTTTTTAATTTGGTGGCACTCTAAGGAATGTGTCACTGGTCGCACTCCTTTATTAGACGTGAGAATGTCCTTGGTCACAGACCATCCATCTGTGTCCATTCATGTGAACAGATTCATTCACTTTAAATAAGTGGTTAATGTTTTGATTGCGTAGGGGGTCTTTTTCTGTTTTTTACCGCCAGCGTCTCAACAACTCTTTCCTCAACAACCAACTCTTCATACTCCTCCTCCTCAATCAAATACCAACTAATAATCACCGGCTGCCGATTGGATTATATACTCTAATTAGGATTTTTCTTCTTCTATTTCATAATAAATAGAGCTTTTCAGTTTTACTTTTCACCCTGGTTACACGATTGAACGTTATGTATGTTGAAATCCATGTTATAGGTTAACCTCGAAAGATGTTTTCAGTGTTATCATAACTTTTCTATTCTACTAGCATCTCTCTGACCGAACAGCCTTCTCGCTCGATGAACAGAACATGTTAGGAACTGTGTTTAATGTTGTATTTGATATTTGATATTAGACATCTTTTATTAGTTTACCTAAATGTCAATACAGCAGATCTTCAAAACCTGACTTATTTAGAGGTCAGATAACAAAATATTATATATATATATATATATATAATATATATATATAATATGTGGTTAGTGTGGTCCCCCCTTCATTGTAAAGCGTCTTTGAGTGTCTTGAACATCCCTATATGAATTCAATCCATCAATCCATCTGGGGGTAGGGTGACAGGTCACGAGTGAGCGGGAAAAAGGAGAGAGAGGGCAGAGACAGAGGAGGAGAGTTCGTTACTCTCTGTAGAGATCGCCCAGCTAAAGGATATTTAAACATTTACTCATTAGTTGTTTGACGGTTAAATGAGTACGGAAGAGTGTATTTAGGGATTGTTTGATTCATGTTTCTGTTCGTGTCCGGGATGTTTTAGACTTTTGGTGTGACGCCAGCTTGGTTTTCTAAACACCAGAGCTTCCTAAGGGGATATATATCATCAGAGTGGCGCACAAGGACCACAGCAGGTGGTTGTCGTGCACATGTACTACAATACAATACATAATATACATAATACTACAATAAATGTAATATTGATTTAAAAAGACATTTTCAATGACTACAAATCAGCCTTTCAATATTCTACATTATACACTAATTTTTTAATAAACATAAGAATGTAATGACTAGTATATGTTAGTTAAATTAATAAAACACCTCAAATTAAAGATTTCTACAAAAATCCTTCATTATGTTAATAGTAAATGCTGTAAATTACTTTAATCACAGTTCCTAACATGTTCTGTTTATTTTGTGTGAAGGCTCAATGGATGTCGTCTGTCAGAGAGATGCTGTGAAGCTCTGGCCTCAGTTCTCAGCTCCAGCTCCTCTAGTCTGAGAGAGCTGGAGCTGAGTACCAATGATCTGCAGGATTCAGGAGTGAAGCTTCTCTCTGCTGGACTGGGGAGTCCACACTGTACATTGGAAACTCTCAGGTCAGTCTTTTTCAATAGTCAAACAGTTACACCACAAGTTCCACATCAGAGGACTTTGAACAGATTTACCTCCGGAAAGTTAACAGGTCTAAATAAATATGTCAAATATGTGGTCTCAGGGCTCAAGACACATTTCCTACTGGTGGAACTATCTTTCTCATTTGGTGGCACCATAACAAATGTGGTTGCACCCCTTTATTAGGCGTGAAAATGTGTGGCCCTGAACACTTATATTCTGGATTGGAGAGGGAAGAGACAAAGGAGGAGAGTACTTAATTCTCTGCAGAGATCGCCCAGCTAAATGATATTCAAACATTTACTTCTTAGTTGTTTGATGGTTAAATGAGTACGGGAAAGAGTGTATTTGGGGATTGTTTTATGGGTGCTTCTGTTCGTGTCGGGGATGTTTTGGTGTGAAGCTAGCTTGGTTTGCGAACCACCGGAGCTTCCTGCACGAGGACCACAGCAGGGGGTCGCCACTCGCATGTACTACAATACAATACATCATTTACATAATACTACAATAAAACATTAATATACAAAACCATTTTCAAAGACTTCGAATGAACTTTTCAATATCATACATTTTATAGCCAATATTGAATAAAGGATATTGAATAAGGATATAATGTCTTGTAAAAGATGTAAATTATTTTATCCACAGTTGCTAAAAAAACATTTTTTGTGTGTGAAGGTTGAAAGGCTGTCATCTGTCAGAGAGATGCTGTGAAGCTCTGGCCTCAGTTCTCAGCTCCAACTCCTCTAGTCTGAGAGAGCTCGACCTGAGTACCAATGATCTGCAGGATTCAGGAGTGAAGCTGCTCTCTGCTGGACTGGGGAGTCCACACTGTACACTGGAAACTCTCAGGTCAGTTTCACTCAATGGTCAAACAGTTCCACCACAAGGTCCACATCAGAGGACATTGAACAGATTTCTCTCCAGAATGTTAACAGATCTATATAAATAAGGAGACTATTTCCCCTCAGGGCTCAAGACACATTTTCTTCAGGTGACGCTAACTTTTTAATTTGGTGGCACCCTAAGGAATTCGTCACTGGTCACGACCCTTTATTAGACGTGACAATGTCCTTAGTCACAGACAATCCATCTGTGACCATTGCACTTTAAATAAGTGGTGAAAGTTTTGATTGCGTAAAGGGTCTTTTTCATTTTTTTCCGCCAGCACCTCGACATCTCTTTCCTCACCAACCAACTCTTCATCCTCCTCCTCCTCAATCAAATACCTACTAATATTAACCGGCTGCAGATTGGATTATAAACTCCAATTAGGATTTATCTTCTCTGGGTCGTCCAGAATAGTGCATTTCTTCACATGCTCTTGAATAGCGCTAGTGCTGCGGTGACATTTCAATGAAACTTTGCACAAAGTACAAACTTGTCTTTTAATTTTCTGATCAAAGCAGATTGTCTTCATTGGGTCGTGAAACACGACCCTTCATTGGGTCGTGTTTCCCAATAGAGCGATCACATCGGCGCTGCAATACAGCCGCGCTTTAACTCAGCACTGACCTAAACCTTGGCAGTTTGAGTGCATTGCAGCTCCATTACCATTCATCTCAAACACAAGACCTCATCTCACTCTATTCATGTTGCCATGACAGCAAAAGGTGTACCTTAGATTAAATTGGTTAATGATGGTAAAAGGTGTATGTTTTAAGGCATTCCCATTCTACTCATAATCATCTAGTCAGATAGTAAGCTGGTCTTAAATGTTGTTTAGCAATGTTACTATCAGATTCTTAGAACTGGCCCTTTTTAGCGTCATTTTCAGGAGTTTTGAATCTTTAGTTATCTGACCTCTAAGTAAGTCATATCTTGAAGATGTACTGCACTGAACTAATAAAACATAACTAATAACAAAGTTCCAATACAACATTCAACACAGTTCCTAACATGTTCTGTTCATTTTGCAAGAGGTGTGTATTGTAACACATTCATAGTTTGTTAATGACGGTATAAGGTGTGTGTTTTAACATTTACATTCTTCTTATAATGTAATCAGACTTTCAAGTTATTTATTAAGGTCCTCTTCATTAACAGCCTCTTCATTAAATTAATTTTAACGGAAGAAATCATACACTTAATATTTAAGGATCCAGTTCATTAATGTTAATTATATTTCTTGCTTATCTGTGAAAAAATACTTTGGTTTCAATTCTCCTAAAACTTCACTGTTCCTAAAATGTTGTGTTTATTGTGTGTGTGAAGGCTCAAAGGCTGTCATCTGTCAGAGAGATGCTTTGAAGCTCTGGCCTCAGTTCTCAGCTCCAACTCCTCTAGTCTGAGAGAGCTGGAGCTGAGTTCCAATGACCTGCAGGATTCAGGAGTGAAGCTGCTCTCTGCTGGACTGGGTAGTCCACACTGTACACTGGAAACTCTCAGGTCAGTTACACCACAAGTTCCACATCAGAGGACATTCAACAGATTTACCTCTAGAAAACGTAATAGTGTGTTTGTGTGTGTGTGTGTGTGTGTGTGTGTGTGTGTGTGTGTGTGTGTGTGTGTGTGTGTGTGTGTGTGTGTGTGTGTGTGTGTGTGTGTGTGTGTGTGTGTGTGTGTGTGTGTGCAGGTTGTCTGGCTGCCTGGTCACACAGGAATGCTGTGCTTCTCTGGCCTCAGCTCTGAGCTCCAACCCCTCCCATCTGAGAGAGCTGGACCTGAGCTACAATCACCCAGGAGACTCTGGAGCTGCACTGCTCTCTGCTGGACTGGAGGATCCACGCTGGAGACTGGACACTCTCAGGTATGGAGAGGACAGCTCACCACTCAGGGACAAAGTCTCCTACAAGGATTCAAGCCGCTGCTAGATGAAGTGGTTTGAAAAGGCAGCTGTCACTCATGTTGTGTAGAACGTGATGAGACAGCAGATGATGAAGGTGAATGTTTCAACATGCTGCTCTCACTTTGTTTCCCCCCCAGTGTGGAGCACGGTGGAGTGTGGAGGCTGAAACCAGCTCTAAAGAAGTGTAAGTGACTGTATGATTCATCACAAAACATACTCACTATTGAGATGGAAAGTCCATCCACACAGCAGGAGATGACGTCCGTCATTCACATGTGGACTTGTGTATACGTTTCTGTAGCTATGTTTCCCTGTGTTTATGTCTGTCTAGTATGTTTGTTATAGGTGTGTGTACGTATGTGTACATGTCTATGTATAGTATGTATGAACCAGTTCTATGGTATCAACAGTTAGTTTCCAGCCTGTATGTGAGCTCAGCTGGTTCAGTCTGTTGTTTACACAGGTGGATTACAATGGATGTGTATCGGAACCTTTCAATGTCTAATATCTTCAAAAGTATGTTGACTATATCTGAAATATTGAAGAGGAGCAATGAGCTCATCATGTTGAAAGTTTTGAGGCATATTATGTGTATGTCGTCTAAATATTACGGTAGGAGATTCAGTATATACAATTTTCTAGGCTTTAATGTTTGAATGGGACAGCCACTCAAACACACACGGGATTTACATTGAAGTGTAACTTAAATGATCTTATTAACAATGTTCAACAAATATTTGTAAAGTTATAATACACTACTCCCCTATAGTAGCTCTGATATGATTTAGTCTTTCTAATTTAATGTTTGTAGAGTAGATGAGCGTGAAACAGAAAGAAGAAGAATGCAAGAGAACAGTACTAGTGATGATGATGATGATGATGATGATGATGATGATGATGATGATGACGATGAAGAATGGTTCAGAAGCTCATCTTGTCTTGTTCTCCCTCAGATGCCTGTGAACTCACATTGGACCCAAACACAACCTTCAGACGACTCTCTCTGTCTGAGGACAACAGAAAGGTGACGCGGGTTGGAGAGGACCAGTCGTATCCGGATCACCCAGACAGATTTGACTACTGTTCCCAGTTGTTGGGTAGAGAGGCTCTGACTGGCCGCTGTTACTGGGAAGTAGAGTGGAAAGGAAATGTTGAGATAGGAGTGACATACATAGGAATCACAAGGAGAGGAGGGGGTGTTGACAGCAGGCTTGGGTTGAACAACAAGGCCTGGATTCTTGTTTGTGATGATGATCATTACTCTGCCCGGTACAACGGTAGACTAACAGTCCTCCGTCTACCCCCCGCTGGCTCCACCAGAGTAGGAGTGTATCTGGACCGGCCTGCTGGCTCTCTGTCCTTCTACAGAGTGACCCCAGGTGGAGGAGGGTCCTCAGACACACTGACACACGTCAACACCTTCCAGGCATCCTTCACCCAGGAGGACCTCCTCCCTGGGTTTGAGGTGTATGGGGAGGGTGACTCAGTGTCTCTGTGTCGGTTGTAAAAAACGAAAGGGGGGGCGGGCGGTTACACACATTGCCTTATCGTTAGAGGATGAGAGGCTTTTGATGAAGAGGCTTTGGAGGCCTGAGAGGACTGATGACTCAGTGTCTGTGTGGCAGTTATAGTCTCTCGCTCTCTCTCGCTCTCTCTCTATTTCTTTCCTGCCGTCTGTCTCTCTTTGTTTTTCTCTATCTATGTGTGTCTCTTTTGTCTCCCTCTCTCTCTTTTTCTATCCCGCTCCCTCTGTTCTGCAAAGTATTGCATGGTAAACCAGGAAAACACATTTAAGATCTTCCATAGTTAAATAAGCACATTTATTATTTGAAATGTATATAAATTACCTATCGATGGTGAATGTTTGTATATTTTCTGATTTTCATCACCAGTTTTGGTCTTAAGGGCTCTGATATCATCATTTTTGTCATAATCCTGATTTACATCTGATTGAAAGCAGATTTCATATTTTATTCATAATAACCAAGAGGTCTGTGGGATAATGTTGCATGTTGTAAATTACTTTATACTGAATATTTATTCCTTTTGTTCTCTTGGGAAACAAACGGCCGTAGAACATGTTCAGTTATTAAAGATACGTGCACCCCTGTTGATGATTTGTAAAGTCTGCTGCTTCTATTGTTTTAGTCCTCGTGTTTATTGTGTACATGTCAGGGACTATTTTTCTTCTGTATTTGTTAATGAAGCATAATTGTAATAAACAACTCAGTGGATCCAACTGAATGTTCTCGTGTGTTCAGCCGATGATTTCTCGTTTTATTATTAAATAATGCTTGCATAAGTGCCTTAATAATAAAAATATATTAATCAGAAACTATTAATAAAATGACAAATTTTTTCCGATATTATTCTGGGACCTCCTCCCTGGGTTTTGGTTGGGGGGGGGGGGGGGGGTGCCTCAGTGTCTCTGTGTGGGTTGTAGAAATAAACCACAGACAGACGGCCGGACACACTCTCTGTCTCTCTTTCTCTCCCCCCGTCTCTCTCCCTCCCCGTCTCCCTCTCTGCCCCCTGCCAGCCAGGCAGCCGCCCGGGGCGCCATATTTTTGGGGGGCGCCACGAGCAGTAAGAAAAAAAACGCGCTGCGTAGCGATTATCAATGAAGTTAACATTGTGTGGGGAATTGGTGTTTTGGCGCCCCCTCTGGCTGCAGGCGCACACCTGCTCGTTGAGAAGGTGCCGTGCACAGACGGAATGAATCCCCCACTGAAGTCCGTAGGGCCATGATACAACCCCCCCTTGCCCTTGGAGGAAGTCTTGCCCGGGGCGTAACTGGACGTAGAACCGCCACTGCCCTCTATACACACCACAACAAGCAGGCGAAAATAAGATAGAGAAAGGTTAAGTGTGTTGGTGGCGCTGGGTCAATAGAGGGCACTAGGGTGCCGCCCCTCCGTGATATATTCACTCGATATATCTGTCAACTATGAATCAACTTTTTAAAATGCAAAATAAATCAACAAAAATACATAGCGTTTATCCTCGTTTAATTGTGTGATATACTTGTCACTGCCAGCAACCATTTAAAGCGTCTGAACGTCGATGATTTGGGCTAGGCTAGTTATTGGTCATTCGAAATAAACCCCTCCTCCAAGTCAGGGGCGCCGGCCACTAGGGATGGGCGATATGGCCTAAAATCCATATTGCGATATACATTGCAACCTATTGCGATAACGATATATATCAAAATATATAAATCATAATATAACCATTTCAGAACAGGTTACATAGACTCTAAGGAAAGCCAAACTGCTAAATGTATAAAACAAAAGAAGAAAGATACTTAGCATGTCGTTTTGAGAACATTTATTGCAAAACTAATCATACAACATAATGTTGTAGCTGCAGAGACTTTAAAAAAGAAAAAAATCTTCTGTGTAATGACGTATACTTCTCTTAATGAAATTAAAACTGGTGGGGTCTTGTTAATAAATAAACGGATACTGTGAATTAGGGAAATACGTCCAGTATTAGGCATGGCTATTTTAAATAAAGAAAAATCTTCCAAGTGTGTGCACAGATACTTGCTATTAAAACATACAACAACAAGTGCAAAATGAACGCATATCATTTTGAAATGAACATGAAATGAGCGCAATCACCAGTTCCTCCGTTTCACTTTCAGCCATATTTACTTAGATGACGATGATGCGTTGAAGCCGGTTGGTGCTCATGGCTTTTTAAATTGTGCGGGTCGCGGACGATGCGTTGTAGCCGGTTGCAGCTCGTGGCTCTTTAAATTTCGCGGGTCGCGGATGATGCGATGCAGGTCGCACCAGTGTGCCTGCAGGCCAATGGCATTGTTTTTCTTTTTTTTTATCTCCACCTGATTGGCCAATTCAGCGATCAATCAAATAGGCAACCTCCCTCAGCAGCATGCGCGCCAAAACGACGAGTTGCAGTGAAGAGAGAAGACTAACTAGCAGATACTCGCAAACTTTTGAAAGCAGATATGGAAACCACAGTCAAAGAAAACTCTGTTGTTTCTTTATGGCAATCGCCATTTTTTCCGTCGGTCAGATGTGGCAAAGAAGAGGGTGAAGGACTTGAGACCGGACTGATTTAACGATCTCTCAGCCGACCACCGATCGTGAGAGAGCATACACTCTGAGCTTCTCCTCAGACACGTATGTGAATGGGAATTGGCTAGCTGGATGTCCGGTAGGTAATGCATTCTTTTGTTTCCCCTGCCTGTTGTTTCAAAGTTCTGGGACTGAAGTGGTGTGGACCACAACGGGGATGAAGGACTTGAAACATTTCACGGAAAAATGTAAGAAGCATGAATTCAGCCGAAGCCACCTTGATAATAGCTTGAAGCTTACCTTTTTCAGAACGCACAGCAGAGCAGCTCAACGAAGGCGATAGAACCGGCATCGGAAAGCACAACAATGAGGTGACAAGAAATGGATGCTGTGTCAGGGCCGGGTTGCCACAGTTTATACATGTGTGTCTCTCTGTGTGTGTGTGTGTGTGTGTGTGTGTGTGTGTGTGTATACCTGTGTGTGTGTTTGTGTGTGTGTGTGTATATATGTGTGTGTGTGTGTGTGTGTGTGTATGTGTCTGACTTTGTGTGTGTGTCTGACTGTGTGTGTGTGTGTGTGTGTGTGTGTGTGTGTGTGTGTGTGTGTGTGTGTGTGTGTGTGTGTGTGTGTGTGTCTGACTGTGTGTGTGTGTGTGTGTGTGTGTCTGACACTGTGTGTGTGTGTGTGTGTGTGTGTCTGACGCTGTGTGTGTGTGTGTCTGACACTGTATGTGTGTGTGTCTGACAGTGTGTGTGTGTGTGTGTGTGTGTGTGTGTGTGTGTGTGTGTGTGTCTGACACTGTGTGTGTGTGTGTGTGTGTGTGTGTCTGACTGTCTATGTGTGTGTGTGTCTGACACTGTGTGTGTGTGTGTGTGTGTGTCTGACACTGTGTGTTTGTGTGTGTCTGACACTGTGTGTGTGTGTGTGTGTATGTGTGTGTGTGTGTGTGTGTGTGTGTGTCTGACACTGTGTGTGTGTGTGTGTGTGTGTGTGTGTGTGTGTGTGTGTGTGTGTGTGTGTGTGTCTGACTGTCTATGTGTGTGTGTGTGTGTGTCTGACACTGTGTGTGTGTGTGTGTGTGTGTGTGTCTGACACTTTGTGTGTGTGTGTGTCTGACACTGTGTGTGTGTGTGTGTGTGTGTGTATGTGTGTGTGTGTGTGTGTCTGACACTGTGTGTGTGTGCGTGTGTCTGACACTGTGTGTGTGTGTGTGTGTGTGTGTGTGTGTGTGTGTGTGTGTGTGTGTGTGTGTGTGTGTGTGTGTGTGTGTGTGTGTGTCTGACACTGTGTGTGTGTGTGTGTGTGTCTGACACTGTGTGTGTGTGTGTGTGTGTGTGTGTGTGTGTGTGTGTGTGTGTGTGTGTGTGTGTGTGTGTGTGTGTGTGTGTGTCTGCAGGGTGGTCCTGCAGGCCCCGGGGGCCCCGGTCAGTGTGTTGGGGCCGTCCTCAGAGAGTTGACCAGCAGACACTCACACAAAGCGAATAGGTTGTATTTTCTATGTGGCTGACAAATACCAAAGTCTCTCCAACAACTTCCAATTTAACTCTACATTTCATTGTGCAAAAATCCTGAATTTGAAACGAAATAAGGCCTGGGCAGGCACAATATATTATCTTCACAGGCCTACATTACAAACATAATTTCCAAATCATTTTCACTGTGCGAGTAAGGCCTATTTAAGATCGCAACTGAAATGGCATACGCCCTAGGCTACATTACAACAGCAAGACAGAACATACACATTTGGACCCAAGGTCCATTTATTCGTTTTTTCAGCCACAGTCTAATTATTATTACTATCAAAATTATGACTAGAAGACATTGGTTGTGCTATCTAAAACTCAGTGCGCTGTTCCGTCACATTTTCAAAGCACAACAGTGGGACAAACTCTGAGCGCGCTGCTCAGTCACATTCGTCTGAAAAAGCAAGTTAACAATAATCACCTGGGGCAGCGATAGAAATAACAATTAGGCTACCTGGCCTTCAATAATAATAAAATAAACATTGGGCTACCTGCATAGGCCTACAATAATAATAAATAACAAATAGGCCTATAGTGAGACAGTGCCGTCACATTCGTTTTCAAAGCACAACAGTAGAACAAATAAAATGAGCTGGATATAATGCAACGCAAATAAAATAAGTTTAAATTGTGCTCAGGTCTAGCCCACTTGGGAGCAGTAATGGATAGGAACATGTGCAACATAAGCTATAGGCTGCTACAGTCCATATCGTTTATCCAGACGCACCAACAGATGTCCTCAAGCGCCTTTTCGTTCAATGATGATCTTAACGGGGAGAGAATAAATTTCAAACTTGAAAATACCCGTTCCACACTGACGTGCGTGACAGGGAGAGCGATGACACTCATAGCGAGCTTGTACAAGTCTGGGTGGGTTGGCCGGTTTCCATCTAGATTCCACTACGGTTTTGGATTGTCTGCGCCGTTAATGCTTCTTCATAATAGTTCACTACTTTAACGGCACCGACAATCCAAAACCCAATTTGAGTTGGAAAAAGTGTGTGGTTCAAAAAGTGAGAGGCTTTACGTCTACGCCACCTACAGTTTGTTATGTACGATCATTCAAAGACCCCATGTTATTTCTCAACGACGTTTGTCCGATGAGAGCCTCGGAGGCAGGACCGATTCTTCAGAGGTCTATTGTATCCAGCTGCAGCCCCGGAGAACAACACCCGGCGTGACAAAAACAACCCAGGCGTCTGTCAATATGCTTAATATATTGAGTAATAAATATTCATGTTAACTCTCACTTCGTTCTTTGAACGAAGTGCAGCTAATTTTTCAAAAAGGGCACGGTATTATTATATTCGAATTTAGCGAAAAGGAAATAAACCACGGCACGGCTTTAACATGAATATTACTCAATATATTAAGCATATTGACAGTCTCATTTACCATGGTTGATCTTTGGTTTCTGATAGCGGTGTGTAAAAAAAGTTCTTAGTATGTCATAGAAGACATACTAAGACGGAACAAGATAAGGGTTTATATTAGTAGTGATAATTAAAGTAGATAATGACACAGAATGAGCACTGCCAATAACCTATGTATAACAGTCGACTTTAATATGGAACAAGTTATGAACTTATTTAAAGTTTTGAACTTCAATATAAGTAATAGTAGTTATCAGATCAAATGATCTGGCGAAAAGACTTCTCAAGAACTGAGTTACTTCAGACAAAATGATTTATTGCTGTAAAAAGCAGAGCCAGATGAACGTGAATGGACAAATAATACATTTAAGATGACATCTAATGGACCAAACAAAATATAAAATAGCATTTATCCCTTCAAATAAAACATAATAACAAAAAGATCATTACAAAATAGCATGAATGGAGGCAAAAGCCACTTCCTTCAGTCCCTGAAGGAGCATATTCTGTGTGTGTGTGTGTGCGTGTGCATGAGTGCGCGTGTGTAAAATGCACCCAAGCACGTCCATCCATGTGAGTGTGTTTTCCTCTTTCTACATCCGTCACAGAGACACTGTGCTATAATAATCCCATACCCCAAACCCAGGGAGGAGGTCCTCCTGGGTGAAGGAGGACCAGAAGGTGTGGAGGTGTGTCAGTGTGTCTGAGGACCCTCCTCCACCTGGGGACACTCTGTAGAAGGACAGAGAGCCAGCAGGCCGGTCCAGATACACTCCTACTCTGGTGGAGCCAGCGGGGGGGAGAGGGAGGACTGTCTCTATACCGTTGTACACGGCAGTATAACCATCTTTATCCCATCGAAGAATCCAGGACTTGTTGTTCCATCCAAGCCCGCTGTCACCACCCTTTCCTTTCCTTGCGATTCCTCTGTATGTCACTCCGATCACAACAACTTCTTCGATCTCTACCTCCCAGTAACAGCGGCCAGTCAGAGCCTCTCTACACAGCACCTGGTAATGGGAGTCAAATCTCTCTGGGTGATCCGGATACGACTGGTCCTCTCCAAACACAATCACCTTCCTGTTGTCCTCAGACAGAGAGAGGTCTCTGTGGGTCGTGTTCGGGTCCATTGTGAGTTCACAGGTATCTGAGGGAGAACCAGACATGATGAACTGCTGAACCATTCTCCATCGTCTTCATCATAAAACTATAATAATAAAAATATAACATAAAGACAAAAACATAGAAAATATCATGTGCTAGGTGCCATAGTGGAATAATTTGCAATAGATTATCTAAGCAATAGTACACATTGTGTTTTTGATAATTCAATTTTGTTAATTGGAAATCCAATGTGTGTGTGAGGGGCTTTGAAATTTAGACAGAAAATGTATAAAGTGCAGTTAGTCCCTCAATATGTACACTACATACACATTATTATGCATCAAAACATTCAACCAGAATATTTTTAGTTAAAATTGCAGAAATTATTAATTGTTTCAGGTTGTTGTATTGAAAAGCTGCTTATTTATTAATTTTATATTATTATTATTATTTAACAGTGGTATGATTTATATTATATATTCTGCCCTGTTCAGAGAGCAATATAGCAATTTATTCTTTCCTAATGAAAAAAAAGATTTTATATTTTGAGAATATTGGACTATTAAATGTGCATTTGAAAGCCCTAAATCAAACTAATCAGATACTGTCGTGGAAATAACATAATCAAATCTACAATTATATTCACCTTGCTAATATAATTACTAGTCCCATTCAAAGGATTAGTATGCTTTCTCCCTGTACCTAGAGATACCTGCCTTCGTCTCTCTGACAGAGGGGCCACTCACACTAGGGCCGTGGCACCGTGCCCGAGCTCATTTGCATACTAAAGTCTAGAACGTTTGGCTAGTGGGACCACGCCATCCGTATTCCAGCACGGAACAGCCCCTTGGCCACGGCACACTTGGGAGAGGTGTGCCGTGGCCAAAGTGCAGATGCTAATGAGATGACACACGCACACGCGCGGATAAGCAACGTGAGCTGAATGATGTAGTCCTTGCGCGACCCTTCTTTCTTTATAGGTCCATGCCTAGGTCCTTCCCCACAACAATCATTTTAAACAATGGTGGCAAGCGGTTCACGAGTGGGTTTACGTTGGTGCGATAGTGAAGTCGAGTGTTTACTCGAAATTTGGGCCAACGACAGCATTCAGTCGCAGTCGCAGACGTATTTATCGTATTACGACGTGATGACGTATGTATGAAGGAGCAATCGTGCCCAGGCCACGGCCTTTGGGAGCGGTGTGAACACTGGCCAGCAGGGGGAGTGGGAAGGGGGGGAATCGTGCTGAATCTTCCTGCAGCACGGAACAGGCAAACTTGCCTAGTGTGAGAGCGCCCTGAGAGCTATTAGTCTGATCGTCAGGCCAGGGCAATTGACTGACTTCTTTGTTGTGTAGATTCCTTAAACTGTGTTGCAGCCTTGTGTCCAGACTTGCAGACATGTCCACCTCCCCCATAGTGTATTGCAGTTCAAGGGTGTGATCCAGATGCCTCGTACACCACCCGCACGAGTTGCTCTTGTGACGTAATTTCCTGGCTCGTAACACTTATAGCGTTCCCGTTTGTCTTTTTGGCATGTCATTGACTAGTCCTTGTTATAGTTAGCTACATTAGCCTCTTTAGATAACCAGCTTGAAAACAAACAACACAACTTTACATTGTATTGCACACACAGCAAGACGTTGCAATGCATAAATTGGTGACTGGATAAAGTAGCAATGTAATCAAAGAGTATTACAAAAAACGTACGTACAAAAAAAATTAATCTCTTTACGGCCCCAGCCATTTTTGTTGTCGAGTCGTACGGGCGGCCTCACTGAACTCGGTACGCTCTCCGAATCCCGAGTGGGAGGTCCCGACCAAAAGGGGGCGTTCTTACGTGAAATGCAGCAAGAAATCTGGGAGATTTCTTCACTTGCAGCTCGTGTGGGTGGTGTACGAGGCATCAGGAACACAACATAACTTGGCCTCTCCCGCCAATCCTTAAGTCTCCGCGATGGTCCCTCCCACTCACCTGTGTTACCTTTGTATTCACTAACCACAATGCAAACGTTTCCCTGTACGGATGGTGTTTCCCTGAACGAATCTTGCGTCGGACACTTACACTCGTTTGGAGCTGATCTCAGTTCAGCCAGCCTCTTCGTCTCCGTGTTCCGCCTCTCAGCTGTTCCAGGGCTCTCCACAAGGTCCCTACGTATGACGGAGGACGGACCTCCACCGTCGACCTGTCCCTGGTGGTTGGAGGATCCTTCAGGGATCCGAAGGTCTGGTTCAACACAAGGCTGCGTTTCGCCTCGTAAAGAACTTCTGAACCGATCAACCATCTCCGATATCAAGGTATTCACCCGTAAATCAGGTCTTGTGTGGAACAGCTCGTTGCAAAAAGGGCATCTGCACTGACCTCGGACATCCCAGCACGCTGCTATACAGGTTCTGCAGAAGTTGTGTCCACATGGAGTGAAAACTGGGCTGTTGAACACATCCAGACAGATGGAACAGGAGAAGTCCTCCTCAGACCAGAATGTAGCAGAGGCCATTCCTAGAAAAACATGGATAACAATAGTAAAATAACAGTTTGAACTCGTTCAAATGCAAGTGCTTTATACTAGTTTAAAGCACTAGATTAAAATATTTAATTAATGTCATAGTTAACTCGCGATTAATCACGAGCAATCACGATGAATTCGCAATTTTTGTTTTCTATGCTGAATATCCCTTAATTTCTTTGTCCCGTTAATTGTTCTCATTTTAATGCTCTTATCAACATGGTGAAGTGCATCGGCTTGCCTTGGGCAAATGTTTTTTTATTGATAACAACATTGGCATATAGCTACTGATCAAAACAGGACGATACAAAAAAAAGCCTATAGTGCAATTAAACGATGAACATACTGCCTTGAACATAGCAATCAGGCTACTGCTTCTTTGTTTTGAGCCAAAGAAAAAAAAAATGTTTTTTTTTATTTTAATTAATACATTTGCGATAAAAAAAATCAAAATTGTTTTGCGTTGGTAGGCCAATTTAATTTTTTATTTGCTTGTTTAGCTATGTATGCCAGTTAACAATGTTGGTGTATTACAATTATTTATGTGGGTAGGCTACTCCAACCTCATTGCTGATCGATATGTTACCATTTATTTGTGTGTGGGGAGGGGGAAGACCGTACCGGCCTTGCGCTGGTTTGTTGACTGGTAATGTAAAAGCTATACCTTTATACGTGGTTAAACGTTCAACTAGGGGGTGGAGAAAGTAAATCTAGTCATGAAAGGGATACTACACAGTACAGAGTAGTGCAATATGTGTCGACGAGAGAAACAGACATTACCTTGAACTCCTCTAGTTTATATTAAACACATAACCAACGAGGCCATGGGAACGTTGGGGGAACCAAACATAGAACCAACAACGCGTAACGTTTAGAGATCGCAAAGAAACGTTCCCTTTCCAACCAAAACCTGAGCAAAAGTTACCGTCCGGGAACGTTACTGCAACGAAAAGCTGTCGTAATCAAAACGCTGTGGGAACCGACAAAGGTCCGCTGAGAACTCAGCTTAACTCGCTCTACTTCACCGAGTTGCAATGTTTACCGGCTGGAACGCACAGACTTGATTGGCTGGGTAACCTCACGTGGGATGGCTTAACTCGCATGCAATTGGTCGGTGCGTTTCCTCACCCGCTAAACCATTACCGTAAAGACTACAGAAACTGCGGCGGTTAAAAGAGGAGCGCTCCGCCAGGGTTCACAACCCGCCGTAGGTCCGTGTTTATACCATAACCCCGCCGTAGGTCCGGGTCCGTATGGGGTCACACTGCGGGGGGAGAGGTGCTAAAGCTGTGTTTCTTTACTCACCTTGTTGCGGTTGCTGTCTGTCAGCCTGTGCGTCCCAAAACGTGTTGTGTTGTTGTCCTGAAAGAGAGAAGTGCTTCCTCGTCGGGTTTCCTGAACAACACGCGTCCTCTCCTGGCCCCGCCCCCACATCGTGTGTGTGTGTCTGTGTGTGTGTGTGTATAATGTAATAATAATAATAATAATGTACATCTTCCCCACCCTGAGGAAGTTTAAATTCTGAAGCTAGATCATAGAAATTTGAGAATGAGATGAGAGTGGATGAAACGTAAATCTGAAAACAAGGAGAATCCGTGAGAAGGAAAGCGTCCAGAAACACCAACATGTGGTGGAGGGGGTCCCCTCGACCTGACCTGGGCCCCGTTTCCCGAAAGCGTCGTTAGCCTAAGTGGATCGTGAAGTGCGTCGAAAGGGCATCGTAGAGTTTTCACCGCGTTTCCCGAAAGCATCGTGGGGAACGAACGTCTTGAAAACGCTCGTAGCTAACGAGTACTCCAGGGGTGCTCGTAGGTACTCGTAGGACGCTAAGAGCATCGTCAGCTATAGCCTCAGTGGCGACACCATCGGACATTCCGTCTATTGGATGCGTTTTATTAAAACGCATTGCGCCTTTATGTTCTTAGTTTGGTAATTAATAAAGATTATTAATTAATTTATTAATAAAGATGTTCAAATGGCCAAAATAAAACGGGACAGTCCAGAAAATGTTTGCGCAGGCAGGGCACTCAAAATGTGTGAGAGAAAGTGGGGGGATTTGTGCAGACTGACATAGGCTACTCATAAAACGTAGCATAAAATAATGTAAAAAATAAATTAAATTAAACAAATTAAAAAAAATTAAAAATTACGAAATAAAAGAAATTAAAAAAAATAAGAAAATAAAAAAATATATAAAAAACAAGCAAAGGAGCAGGCAAAAGGCTGGGATATGGTGGGGATTGGTCAGGTTGACGGGAATGTTTAGTGACATGAGGGAGGGTGGAGGGGGTTAAAAAAAAGTCTCAATCACTATTCGACGCGCATGAAAACCAGCCGCGTAGTTATGAGGGAGGCCGTCCTCACACCGATCTTCCTCATCGTCATCGTCCTCAACGTCCTCCGGTTCAAGCAATGCCACCCCAGCCTTAGCTGCAATGTTGTGCAACATAGCCGTCACACATATCACGGCGCATGACTTGGCCGGAGAAAACTGGAGCCCTCCGCCTGACTTGTGAAGGCATCTAAAGAGCAACTTCCACCTCCCGATCGTGCGCTCAACGATGCACCGGGCAAGACGGTGGGCTTCGTTGTATTCCTCATCATGGACGTCTCCCGGGTTATTCACAGGTGTGAAGAGGAATTATTTAAGGGGGGAAAATGCCGTGAAACGCACAGTGCATTCAGGATTAGGACTGATATATGTCGGTTTAAGCCTAATCAATTGTGTTTTAATGTCTTTAGCATTCATATAATTGCAGTCTATTTTTTTCGTAGGCTACTCTGCTGTTGTCCTTGATGGGGATATATTTTAACCCTTTTTAACACAATTTTCCTGCGACATTCCTGCGTCTCCCCCTCCTACGGAGCCCATTTCAGCACCGTGTCAGTAGACAGTTACAATCCTACGACGTCGTGAGTGCAGCGAATGCGCGTTCACGTTAAGAGGAGTTTCGGGAAACGCTCCAAAGAAATTGACGATGGATCGCAAGATCCATCGTGAGAATGATCGTACGAGCGTGGATCCATCGTTATCGGGAAACGGGGCCCTGGAGGGGGTCCCCTCGACCTGACTTGGAGGGGGTCCCGTATACCTTCTGACCTGGAGGGGGTCCCCTCAACCTGCTCTGACCTGGAGGGGGTTCCTGTGTGTGTGTGTGTGTGTGTGTGTGTGTGTGTGTGTGTGTGTGTGTGTGTGTGTGTGTGTGTGTGTGTGTGTGTGTGTGTGTGTGTGTGTGTTTTGAGAGTGCATAAGTGTATGAATGCATGTAACTGTATTTGTTCAGGAGGAGGCGCTGTTGCGCCAAATATGTCGTGGAGCCGCGTGTGACTGATGACACCACTACCTTATAAGGGGGCTGTTACCTTCCTCCCTCTCTGTACCTGACTCTCACGGAGAGCAGCATGTTGTGCACAGTTCTTCAATAAACAAATTGTGTGTGTGCGCGCGCTGCGAAACATTCTGAACATTTCCCAGAAAACACGTGACCCGCGCGGAGAGGGGCGGTTCTTCTGGGGCTTCCACCTCTCTGTCAAACCGGTTCAGCAAAGTTACTTCCCCATCCTACCGTCGGTGGGGAGCGTGCGAGGAGCCTTTCTTTCTCCACTTTGAAAACCTTTCACCTGATCAACTTGAAACACTTTAACCTCAGTTTCTTCCCTTACATTTATACTTTATAACTTTATACCGTATGGGACGGAACGTATTTTCTCCAGTCTACTATGGATGAGGAGAGAGAGGAGGGGGGACATACCTCTAAGACCACTCTGTCTGGGGAACATGGCCATCGGAGCACAGCTAAGAGGTAAGAAGAGGATCTCTCTGTCTGTGACTGTTGTCCATCTCAGAGCTCAGCAGTGATGCATCATGACTCCATCATTAGTCTGAGTAACAGCTGTGTGCGTGTTGAAGCCCAGAACAGCAGAGTCGGGGGCTGGACTGGCCATCGGGCGTACCGGGCAATGCCCGCTGGGCTGGCAGGCCTTTTTGGCCCGACGAGGCCCGGACCCAGGCCGGGTCCGGGCCGGGTCCAGCCATGTCACACAGCCGAGGGCCAAGGTCCGCTCCTTCCCTCTCGGTCGTGCGGGCTGTAAACCTAACCTGAAAGTTCAATAAAACTGTATTACTCATTATGATTGGTTCTGGGCTGGCCCTGGCCCTATCACACACACAGCAGAGGGCCTCGGCTGTCAATCAGTCACGTCATTAACTGACAGAAAAATGGAGAAGAAACGTAAAGGAGGCGCGGAGTCTCTCTCTCTCTCTCTCTCTCTCTCTCTCTCTCTCTCTCTCTCTCTCTCTCTCTCTCTCTCTCTCTCTCTCTCTCTCTCTCTCTCTCTCTCTCTCTCTCTCTCTCTCTCTCTCTCTCTCTCTCTCTCTCTTTAGGGTGCCACTTTGACTTACTGGGTTATAATTTGTTGTGTTTTAGTTAGTGTAGGCCTAAATAAAACAATGCATATATTTTGTATTCTTCCTGTTGTTCTGTGTTCTTGCATTACGAACGCATGTAGGACGCATGTAGTGGGCACGGGGCGTTACGCCCCGTGCCCACTACATGCGTCCGTTGCGTGATCCCCATTGACTTTAATGGGGACGGACGCGCAATGCATTGTGGATCCGTACGTTCCGTTGGAGCCTTCGGCTCAGCCACGCCCTGGGAAGGCGTGGCTGACGGATGGGGGAGTAGTCTTTGCAGAGGCATCCGTCAGCCAATCAAATCGCTTCGCCGGGTTCTTCCCGCTTCTTCCTGCTTGTTGCGAGGCAAGATGACCCGCTTTCCAGTATCGTCAGAGCCCGAGTCGCATCACAGTGCTTAAATTTGCATACGCGATCTGATTGGATGACGGAACCGTCGCTGCCGAAAAAGTTGAAAATTTTTCAACTTTCTGACGCCTCGTGCCCACTGCACCGTCAGTCAACGGACGTGGGAAGGCGTGGCTGACGGATGGGGGAGTAGTCTTTGCAGATGCATCCGTCAGCCAATCAAATCGGTTCGCCGGGTTCTTCCCGCTTCTTCCTGCTTGTTGCGAGGCAAGATGACCCGCTTTCCCGCTTTCCAGTATCGTCAGAGCCCGAGTCGCGTCACAGTGCTTACATTTGCATACGCGATCTGATTGGATGACGGAACCGTCGCTGCCGAAAAAGTTGAACATTTTTCAACTTTCTGACGGTGGCGAACGCTCCAACTGAACGGACGGATCCACAATGCATTGCGCGTCCGTCCCCATTCAAAGTCAATGGGCAACGGACAACTGACGGAGGTAGTGGGCACGGGGCGTCAAGAAGTTGAAAAATGTTCAACTTTTTCGGCAGCGACGGATCCGTCATCCAATCAGATCGCGTCTGCAAATTTAAGCACTGTGACGCGACTCGGGCTCTGACGATACTGGAAAGCGGGAAAGCGGGTCATCTTGCATCGCAACAAGCAGGAAGTAGCGGGAAGAACCCGGCGAAGCGATTTGATTGGCTGACGGATGCCTCTGCAAAGACTACTCCCCCATCAGTCAGCAACGCCTTCCCACGTCCGTTGACTGACGGAGGTAGTGGGCACGGGGCGTTATCGTAATGTGACTGACGTCACTAATGTGACTGACGTCACTCGGCCACGTTTAAAACACAACGTGAACAGCCAGACCAGAAACTCAAGAAGAGCAATACATCTGACCTGAGCAGTAGGGCTCCCCTGAGATGAACAGGGGTCTTTGTTCTCTACTGTGTTTGGTCTGCATGGCTGCTGTCTGTGGTCAAGATTGACAATAAAACAGTGACCTCCATTTGGTTACGTCTGTTCGTAACATCAGAGAAGGAAAAGATAACATGCTTAAATAAGAATCTGACTTTGACAAAGCAGTTTGGTACGTCAGTGTTGATCCAACAGATTTATAATTCTGTGATTCTAGTTTCAAGCATTAGGTTACTCAGAGTAAAAACATATCGGTAACAAGTTAAATTATTTAAGTAAGTGTATGTATATATTTTAATTAAGATAATTAAGGACTTAAGCTGGAAACAAGTAAAATGCTCTAACATAAAAAATGCCTTTTAAGAAGAATTATTGTGTGTCTGTGTGTGTGTGTGTGTGTGTGTGTGTGTGTGTGTGTGTGTGTGTGTGTGTGTGTGTGTGTGTGTGTGTGTGTGTGTGTGTGTGTGTGTGTGTGTTGAAGCCCAGAGCAGCAGCAGAGAGCAGACTCCCCTGGACCCAGCTGTGTCTCCATGAGGAGTGACTGGTCTAGGTATCTTCCTCCTGACCAGTTGAAAGATGGAAATCACCAACCTCCTCAGAAAAGGTGAGGATTCAGCCAATACATCATGGCTGTTCAACTGGCGGCCCGCCGATCACTAGGGGTGTAACGGTACACTGAAGTCCCGGTTCGGTTCAGACATCACGGTTCGGTACGCGTTCGGTACAATGAAGGGGAAAGAAAAAACAAAAATGCAGATGACAATTCTTTTTTATCGTCTCAGGTAGTAAATGTAAATAGACTGCATTTAGATAGCGCTTTGTCTAGCCATTGGCCACCCAAAGCGCTTTACAACATTGCCTCACATTCACCATTCACGCACACATTCACACACCGACGGCGGAGTCAGCCATGCAAGGCGACAGCCAGCTCGTCGGGAGCTAACAGTCAGGGTGAGGCGTCTCGCTCAGGGAACACCTCGACACTCAGCTAGGAGGAGCCGGGGATCGAACCAACAACCTTCAGGTTAACAGCCGACCCGCTCTAGAACGCGCACAATGAGCAAAGATCAACCATGTAGGACGTCCAAGAAGGACGCCAAACTTTTGTGTGACATCTTCTTCAATAAACAAAGCTTTCGCCGTTGTCCAGAAATACCTCGCGGATAATGTGTTTCTTTATTATCCCCCTGTCTCACGGAAGTGTGATTCTCTCGACCAATCAACGGACTTCTTGTGTAGCTCGAACTTGCCGGGACCCTTTCAGACGTCTCAGTTGTCCCTGAAGGTCGCGGATCTAACATTAGTTCGGCATTACATTAATTAATTTGCACGCCAGTTTTATTTAATTTCATACTGTGTATTCTATGTGTAAATCCATGCACCGAACTGTGACGTCCGTACGGATTTCGGTTCAATACGAATACATGTATCGTTACACCTCTAGTGCTCACACCAGGCAATCTGAACCGGGCCTGAGTGCGGTTGCCTCTTGTAATACCTCAAGTCGTAATACGTCAACACCAAGCGTCCGCTGCTTAGTAGAACAACACAGAGAACACAGTTGACACTTTATTGCTTATTCGGAGCCGTTCTACTCAGATACAGGCTGTAAGGTTCTAAATTAACTTTTTTATTACCAGCCAATTTGGCTGTTAACTAAAAAAAATTCCAGTGAAAATAATACGGATGAGTGCCGCTGAATGAATTACTTTTACATTTTGGATTTTATTAACACAATCCAAGTACAATACATACACATACAGTACATGCATACAACAACAAAATCTTTAATTTTTCCTTTTGATGAGTTCAGAGCTCTACCGCATCACATTTCTTCAGCACTCTCAGAACTCATTTGTTCATCTGAATGTGAGCCATCCTCACAATTCCTTTTGTTCCATGTTTGTGCACAAACTCTCAGTTTTTGATATCAGGTGAGCACAACTGGGTTTCCAGGAGGTCAGAGAGGGTCTCACCTTTCAGGCGTGAGCGCCAGTCCCTCTTTACCTGACTCATCACACTGAACCCTCTTTCGCAACCAGCCGTAGTTGCAGGGATGGTGAGGAGAGCATCAAAGACATTGTTCTGCCCTCAGAATAGTATTCATGTTCAAACTTAAATGCACTTAAATGATTTAATGAATGTAGTAATATTTACATGATGAGAACCAGACTTTTATTTTGAAGTGTTAAAGTAGGTTACGTGATGTTTATACTTGTTGCAAAGTTTGGTGAATGTTCTCTTCCCTTCTCACGCTCATGAAAGCAATGGTTGTAAGTTCATAATGCAGTATGTAATGTATGAAGACGTCTAGCATTCTAAAAACGTGATGTTTAGTTAACTAGATAATGAGCTAATGTAAAGTGTGCGCCTGTGTTAGATTAGCCTGTTGTTGCTATGGCGGGCTCACTTTCGGCGCGTAGTCCTGGTTATTCTTTCTAGGTTATTAGCAATCAAGGACGACAGGACAGCGATGGCGGAGCATTCTATTCACAGTAGCCAAGGTCTTCTCAAAGGTTCCTGTAGCAGGGTCAGACAGCATTATGCACATGCAAACAAGTTATAAAGTATAAAAGATAGCATCATATTTGGATTGTGCCTTTAACAAATGGCATTCACTCTGATTGCTGATAAAATAAAACCTTCTCACAATATCAGACCTTTCTATAGAGTTTTCAAGCACCCGCTTAAAAATGCTACTGTTAAGGTACATCAGTATGATACTTTTCTCAAACAT
The DNA here is from genome assembly GCF_026213295.1 of Gadus chalcogrammus. Classification (NCBI taxonomy): domain Eukaryota; kingdom Metazoa; phylum Chordata; class Actinopteri; order Gadiformes; family Gadidae; genus Gadus; species Gadus chalcogrammus. Next base: position 36,110,452 of record NC_079415.1, on the reverse strand, counting down.
CATTCTCCGGGTACCTTGGCTGAATCGCAATCGTGTCAAGACTAATCAGATTGGCCAATACACACTGAAGATAAATTCAATGATTTTAAAATTACAAAAATTATCCCTCTCTGGCGAACAGAATCATTTTTTTTTAATTCAGATTATTAATTTATCTGCATCGTTCTAGCGAGAATCGCGATGCATCGAAGAATCGATTATCTTTCCCACCCCTAGTGTTCATGGGATATGAAGTCAGTACTGCCCCGGGAGCGAGAACAGTAAAGCTGCTCTGACTGACATGATTGCCTCATGCATCACCGGCCAAACTGGCTAGCACTTTTTTATTAACACCCGCCAAAATGATTTTTAACCCGCATTTGGCGGGTTGGCGGGTGTTGATTTAGAACCCAGCCCTCTCTCACTGAGCGTTTTTACGCTGCCAAATATGTCGTTTCATGCACACCTTTTTCGCGGCACGGTCTGCATGTTCGCACTGCCCGAGGTACATGGCCTGCTTGAGCTAGAACCCCAATTTACCCTCGCGGGCCCTGCACACATTGGCTGTTTATTGGGTTTCATTCTGTTGTAAATGCGACGGCTCTGCGGTTCAGGGGGGGGGTGTTGGGTAGTGGTGTTGCTGCGCTGTCTCCACAGAGACAACGCAGCGATATCATCATGAGCAGTTCTAACTGCTGCTGATCATGTGAGAGGTGATGCAGTCGTATTAAACAAAGACGTTGAAAGATGGTGAGATCTACGAGAGAGACGCAGAGGAACTGTCCTTACGAGGCTTTTGTCGGGATAAAAAACAGGTGGTCAGCAAAATAAAGAATATGTTGGCGTTTTTGCACTTAGTTAATCGTGTATGTAGCCTCGAAACTCAGACGTCAACTTATTCTTGCATGCGGGTTTCTTCATAAAAAAAGAAAAAGAAAAAAAAAATCTGAAGCGGTCTAGGCTTCGTGCGCAGCCCCGCCTTCTCCAGTGAACCAAGAAAGCCTGTGCCGTGACCAACGGGGGATTTCTTTATCAAAAACTCAACATCACTATCACACCAACGTGAACCGCTTGCCACCATGTTTATTGCTGGATGACTATACTTCATCCAGCTCAGGTTGCATAGCCGTGTGTGTGCGCGTTTCGGCTCATCTGCGTGCGCTCAGGCCACGGAATTGAACTATATTTGAGTACGGTTGGCTTGCTCACACTAGCCAAACGATCTAGACTTCAGCACGGTACAGGTGTGAAACGGACTTGGGCATGGTACGGATGGCCAAGTGTGAGTGTGCCCTTAGTGTGTTTTTATGTTAACATGTATGTGCTTAAATGCCATAATAACTTAACATTTTTCTGCCCCCCCTTTTATTTCTATTTCAATAATCTGAGAAAGATTATTGAAAAGAAAAGTTATGAGAAAGTAGTTGACTAGCCCTGCAACAAATTATCAAATGAAACGATATCCACGAATCCTAACTTCCAGACGGTTCTTGTTTTTCAGAAGGAGGCAGGAGGGAGCAGACTCCCCTGGACCCAGCTGTGTCTCCATAAAGAGTGTGTGTTCTCTCTACAGACACCAGGAGAGGTCAAAGGTTACCAGTGCTCAGGCTGTACAGCAGCATCAAACAGAGCTGATCAAGGTGTGTAAATGTCCACCAAGACATCTGACTTCAGCTCTACATGAACATCAGAAAGAATCTCTTGTGGACCTCATAGTCTCCAGGCTTCCCTCTTTAGACCAGCTGACGTGAATCCAGGACAGATGCTTCTGATGCCCTCAGTGAGCTCAGAGTAAAGTTCTCCTTGATGTTTGTTCTGTTCCAGAGGGCTGAGGAGAACGCACACGCTTTCCTAGACAAGGAGCTGAAGAAGCTCTGGAGGGTTCTCTTCCCAGATTACCCACAATGCTCAGAGGGTCAGAGAGTGGAGGAGGAGGGGGTGGATGGTAAGAAGGAGAAGCAGTGGTGGCGCGCCATAAAGGGAGTGGTGGAAATCACAAAGCTCTGCCTGATGGAGATGAACCAGCAGGGACTGGCCGACAAACTATTGAGCGGTAAGAGACTTTTATCTTGAAAACAAAGAAGAAATATGTAACATAATGTGAGACTTATACATTTCAAACTTCAACGTGAAGACAATCTTTCTTCTTTGGGGTCAAATGGTTTGATCCAAATATGTAGGTTATATTTAGGCGTTATTATACTGGGAAACGAATAAACCAGTATAATAACCTGCTTCCAATATAATTTCCTTAATTTAGAAGTCCATCAGAGAGCAGCGCAGCTCCAGAGTCTCCTGGGTGATTGTAGCTCAGGTCCAGCTCTCTCAGATGGGAGGGGTTGGAGCTCAGAGCTGAGGACAGAGAAGCACAGCCTTCCTGTGTGACCACAGGCATTGGTCATTTATTTATTTAGGCGTTATTTAGGTGTTTTTAACCACCTAAATAAACCATTCAAAATGTAGCTTTCTTTTCAAAATGTATGTCAGTGTAGGCTATGCTATGTTCGCCCATGGTTAAATAAATGTTTAGGCCTACTAGAAGGATTTCAAGCAATGTTTTATTCGCAAAGACAATATTCTTTCGAACGCTGTCATGCACCTGCGCATGAAATGGAACCTCGATCTCTGAGCAATCGATTTCTGGACAGCTCCGTTTACGAACGACGTAAGGAGTGTTCCCTAAGAAGACTCCTAAGAGACCGTTCGGGAACCATGCCTATAGAGGTAAACAACTCTGATAAGTCTAAATGTAGGAGTCTTCGTAGCACGCTAACAGACAACGTTATCGGGAAACCGGGCCCTGAGCTGAACTGAAAGAGACACCCTGACAACATTCAAATCTCCTCAAAACACATGTGTTCCCCCTGGCCTGCTCGCTGTAATGACCCCCTACCGTGGGTTCCCCTCGTATCCCCGTTGTGCTGCTGTTCTTACCCCGTCCTACCTGGGTCTCCTCACTGTTCTTACCCCCTCCTACCTGGGTCTCCTCACTGTTCTTACCCCCTCCTACCTGGGTCTCCTCACTGCTGTTCTTACCCCCTCCTACCTGGGTCTCCTCACTGCTGTTCTTACCCCCTCCTACCTGGGTCTCCTCACTGTTCTTACCCCCTCCTACCTGGGTCTCCTCACTGTTCTTACCCCCTCCTACCTGGGTCTCCTCACTGCTGTTCTTACCCCCTCCTACCTGGGTCTCCTCACTGTTCTTACCCCCTCCTACCTGGGTCTCCTCACTGTTCTTACCCCCTCCTACCTGGGTCTCCTCACTGTTCTTACCCCCTCCTACCTGGGTCTCCTCACTGTTCTTACCCCCTCCTACCTGGGTCCCCTCACTGTTCGTACCACCTCCTACCTGGGTCTCCTCACTGTTCTTACCCCCTCCTACCTGGGTCTCCTCACTGCTGTTCTTACCCCCTCCTACTTGGGTCTTATGTCTTGTTTTGATCATGCTGTTGGCGATGCAGTTCTTTCTGTTTTTGACTCTAAATTGTTTTATGAATAGTAAGGCAACCATGGGTGTCATGAAAGGCGCCTTGAAATAAAATGTATTATTATTAATAATAATAATAATATTAAACATAAACTGCAGATTAACAGCAGAAAAACTCAGTGGGAGAGACTGCAGAGAAAGAGTGCAACACTATATATCAGCATGTCACTTACCACTGATTCACCATCATTATTGCTATCATTAGACGAATGATATTGTTGTTGAAAAATGAAATAGTCCTGACAATTTGTAATCTGTAACATGCAGTCTTTGTCACGACCAGCCTCTCCGACCACAAGTTATGAAGCCACTAAATATCATGAAGTTGATCATTTATTGACCTGGTTCAACTGGTGTCCCCTTCCACTAACTGATGTCTTCTGTTGTTTTCTCATTAGGATCTGCTGCTGTCGAGTGCCAACATAAAATCAAGTCTCGTTTGAAGAAGTTCAGGTGCGTTGAGGGAATCGCTAAAGCAGGACGTTCAGTACCTCTGAACGACTTCTACACAGAGATCTTCATCACAGAGAGAGGCAGTGGAGAGGTCAACCAGGAACATGAGGTCAGACTGATTGAAAAAGCTTCCAGGAAACCAGCCAAGGAAGAAACACCGATCAGATGGGAGGACATCTTTAAACCCTTACCTGGAAAAGATCAAGAAATCAGGACAGTAATGACAACTGGAGTGGCCGGCATTGGTAAAACCATCTTAACACACAAGTTCACTCTGGACTGGGCTGACGGCAAAACCAACCAGGACATACATTTTACATTTCTCCTCACATTCAGGGAGCTGAATTTACTGAAAGGGAAAGAGTTTAGCTTGGTGGAACTTCTTCATCACTTCTTTATTGAGACCAAAGAAGCAGGAATCTGCAGATATGAACGGTTCAAAGTTCTCTTCATCTTGGATGGTCTGGATGAGTGTCGACTTCCTCTGGACTTCCAGAACAACCAGACCTGGACTGATGTCAAAGAGCCGACCTCGGTGGACGTGCTGCTGACAAACCTCATCAGGGGCGACCTGCTTCCCTCCGCTCGCATCTGGATAACCACACGCCCTGCGGCAGCAGATCAGATCCCTGATGAGTGTGTTGACATGGTGACAGAGGTGAGGGGGTTCAATGACCCACAGAAGGAGGAGTACTTCAGGAAGAGATTCGGAGAGGAGACGCTGGCCAACACAATCATATCCCATGTCAAGAAATCACGAAGTCTCCACATCATGTGTCACATCCCAGTCTTCTGTTGGATCACTGCTTCAGTTCTGGAGGACATCTTAAAAAATTCCAAGAGAGGAGAAGAGATGCCCAAGACCGTGACTCAGATGTACAGCCACTTCCTGAGGGTTCAGTCAATACAGGGGGACTGGAAGTATCGTTGGATAGCTGAAACAGATCCACACTGGAGTTCACAGAGCAGGCACATCATTGTTTTACTGGGAAAACTGGCTTTTAACCAGCTGGAGAGTGGCAACCTGATCTTCTACGAGGAAGACCTGGCAGAGTGTAAACATTTTTTCAACGAAGCCTCAGTGTACTCAGGAGTGTGCACCCAGATCTTTAAAGCAGAGTGTGGGCTGTACAGAGGTGAAAAGGTTTTCTGCTTTGTCCATCTGAGCATCCAGGAGTTTCTGGCTGCCCTATATGTCTTCTGGTCCTTCATCCACGATGGTGTCAATCTGCTCTCAGAAGAACAACCAACCTCCGGTGATGATAAACTCCTCCTCCTCTACCAGAGTGCTGTGGACAAGGCCTTAGAGAGTAAGAACGGACACCTGGACTTGTTCCTCCGCTTCCTCCTGGGCCTCTCTCTGGAGAGCAATCAGAATGTCCTACGAGGTCTGCTGGGACAGACAAGAAGTAGCCCACAGACCAACAAGCAAACAGGAAGAGGCTCACAGACCAATGAGAAAACAGTGTCTTACATCAAGGAGAAGATAGGTGGCGAGCTCTCTCCAGAGAGAAGCATCAATCTGTTCCACTGTCTGAATGAGCTGAACGACCGTTCTCTAGTGGAGGAGATCCAACAGTCCCTGACATCAGGAAGTCTCTCCACAGAATCTCTCTCCCCTGCTCAGTGGTCAGCTCTGGTCTTCATCCTACTGACATCAGAAGTGGAGCTGGACGTGTTTGACCTGAAGAAATACTGTGATTCAGAGGAGGGTCTTCTGAGGCTGCTGCCAGTGGTCAAAGCCTCCAAAAGATCTCTGTAGGTTCACTCATAACATTTATTACAATACACACAACACAATATACCTGATAGTTGAATATACCTGATAGCTACACACGTTATATTGTGTAACCAGGGTGAAGAGACTAACTCAAAAGCTCTATTAATTATGAAAAAATAAATAAGGAAAGCCAAGAATTTATAATAGTTTATTAATAGTTAAATACAGCTGTATTCAAATAAATAGCTTTATCTATAAATGAGTAATTATTGATACGGATAGATTCATAAATATACGATAATCGTTAATTAAAGGTAACCCATTATTTTAAAACGTTTTAACTTTGTCCAGTAAGTTTGGTTATATGGACGCTGTTTGGTTTTAACCAATAGGATACGTTCATAAAGAGCCTTACAGTACAGCCGCGTGCATGTACTACAATACAATACATAATATACATAATCCTACAATAAACTATGAATATTCAAAACCATTTTCAAAGATTGCCAAATCCTTGTGTTTAGTGGCTTTGCCCCTAAAAACACGAAATTGCAGGACTGCTAGTATACATGAGTTAAATTAATAAAACATCTCTGATTAAAGATACAACGCAATACAAGTCCTTTATTATGTCTTTATTATGCTATAATAGAGGTAAGTTATTTAAACCCAGGTGTTTATTGTGTGTGTGCAGGCTGAATGGCTGTCATCTGTCAGAGAGATGCTGTGAAGCTCTGGCCTCAGTTCTCAGCTCCAACTCCTCTAGTCTGAGAGAGCTTGACCTGAGTACCAATGATCTGCAGGATTCAGGAGTGAAGCTGCTCTCTGCTGGACTGGGGAGTCCACACTGTACACTGGAAACTCTCAGGTCAGTTTTACTAAACAGTTACACTACAAGTTCCACATCAGAGGACATTCCACAGATTTACCTCCAGAAACTTTATAATTCTTGTGTGTGTGTGTGTGTGTGTGTGTGTGTGTGTGTGTGTGTGTGTGTGTGTGTGTGTGTGTGTGTGTGTGTGTGTGTGTGTGTGTGTGTGTGTGTGTGTGTGTGTGTGTGTAGCTTGTCTGGCTGCCTGGTCACAAAGGAAGGCTGTGCTTCTCTGGCCTCAGCACTGAGCTCCAACCCCTCCCATCTGAGAGAGCTGGACCTGAGCTACAATCTCCCAGGAGACTCTGGAGCTGCGCTGCTCTCTGCTGGACTGGAGGATCCACGCTGGAGACTGGACACTCTCAGGTATGGAGAGGACAGCTCACCACTCAGGGACAAAGTCTCCTTCAAGGATTCAAGCTGCTGCTAGATGAAGTGGTTTGAAGAGGCAGCTGTCACTGATGTTGTGTAGAACGTGATGAGATGGCAGATGATGAAGGTGAATGTTTCAACATGCTGCTCTCACTTTGTTTCCCCCCCCTAGTGTGGAGTACGGTGGAGTGCAGAGGCTGAAACCAATTCCACAGAGATGTAAGTGTCTGTTTGATTCATCACAACACACACTCACTATTGAGATGGAAAGTCCATCCACACAGCAGGAGGTGACGTCCGTCATTCACATGTGGACTTGTGTATACGTTTGTGTAGCTATGTTTCCCTGTGTTGATGTACGTCTAGTATGTTTCTTATAGGTGTGTGTTCGTATGTGTACATGTCTATGTATAGTATGTATGAACCAGTTCTATGGTATCAACAGTTAGTTTCCAGCCTGTATGTGAGCTCAGCTGGTTCAGTCTGTTGTTTACACAGGTGGATTACAATGGATGTGCATCGGAACCTTTCAAAGTCTAATATCTTGAAAAGTATGTTGACTATGGCTTAAATATTCCATAGGAGCAATGACCTCATCATACTGAACGTTTTGATGTATAATATGTGTATGTCGTGTAAATATTACGGGATTCAGTATATACATATTTCTAGGCTTCAATGTTTGAATGGGACAGCCACTCAAACACACATGGGATTTGCATTTAGGTTTAACTTATCTTATAAACAATGTTCACGACTATTTCTAAAGATATAGCACACTAGTCCACTATAGTAGCTCTGATATGATTTAGTCTTTCTATGTTAATGCTTGTAGAGTAGATGAACGTGAAACAGGAAGAAGAAGAAGAAGAAGAAGAATGCAAGAGAACAGTACTAGTGATGAGATGATGATGATGATGATGATGAATGGTTCAGCAGCTCATCTTGTCTTGTTCTCCCTCAGATGCCTGTGAACTCACACTGGACCCCAACACGGCCCACAGACGACTCTCTCTGTCTGAGGACAACAGGAAGGTGACGATGGTTAGAGAGGACCAGTCGCATCTGGATCACCCAGAGAGATTTGACTACTGGGACCAGGTGTTGTGTAGAGAGGTTCTGACTGGCCGCTGTTACTGGGAGGTAGAGAGGGAGGAGAGGAATGGAGCTGTTTATATAGGAGTGACATACAGAGGAATCACAAGGAGAGGAGAGGGTCGTGACAGGGGGCTTGGATTGAACAACAAGTCCTGGAGTCTTGAGTGTCGTGATGATAGTTACTCTGCCATGTACGACGGTAGACAGACAGCCCTCCCTCTCCCCCCCGCTGGCTCCACCAGAGTAGGAGTGTATCTGGACCGGCCTGCTGGCTCTCTGTCCTTCTACAGAGTGTCCCCAGGTGGAGGAGGGTCCTCAGACACACTGACACACATCCACACCTTCTGCTCCTCCTTCACCCAGGAGGACCTCCTCCCGGGGTTTGTGTTCTCGGGGGTCGGCTCCTCAGTGTCTCTGTGTCAGTTATAGTCTGTCTGTCTGTCTGTCTCTCTCTGTGTCTGTGTCTGGGGATACATGCACGCATATATGAACACATGCACTTATATCAAACACACAAGCGTATAAATGAATACATACGCGTATATATGAACATCATGAAGTGAAGGATGGATCGTGAAGTGCGTCGTACGAGCATCGTACTGTTTTCAGACCGATTCCCGAAAGCATCGTTGGTACCGACCGTCGTGAAAACGCTCGTAGCTAACGAGGAGTCCAGGGGTACTCGTAGGACGCTAAGAGCATCGTTAGCCTACTATTGCCTCAGTGGCGTCACCAGCGGACATTCCGTGTATTGGATGCGTTTTATTAAAACACATCCCGGCCTCCCTCATAACTACGCGGCTGGTTTTCATGCACGTCGAAGAGTGATTGAGACTTTTTTTTAACCCCCTCCACCCTCCCACATGTCACCAAACATTCCCGTCAACGTGACCAATCCCCACCATATCCCAGCCTTTTGCCTGCTCCTTTGCATTTTTTTTTACTATTTTTATAATTAATAATTTTATATATTTATTTTTTTATTTTTTTTTATATTATTTTAGGCTACGTTTTATGAGTAGCCTATGTCAGTCTGCACAAATCCCCCCCACTTTCTCTCACACATTTTAAGTGCCCTGCCTGCTCAAACATTTCCTGGACTGTCTCTCTCAAACTAAGAACATAATGGCCCAGATTAGGCTCAGACGCACGTGATACACCATTACCAATGTGTTATAATAAAACAGTATAGTAGGCTAACGAGGCTCTTAGCGTCCTACGAGTACCCTGGAGCACTCGTTAGCTACGAGCGTTTTCAAGATGTTCGTTACCAAAGATGCTTTCGGGAAATGGTGTGAAAACTGTACGATGCTCCTACGACCCACTCTGCGATCCACTTAGGCTAAAGATGCTTTCTGGAAACGGGGCCCTGTTCTTCTATTGATTGAGTCCTTGTGTTTATTGTGTTCATGTAAGGGACTGTTCTTCTATTGATTGAGTCCTTGTGTTTATTGTGTTCATGTAAGGGACTGTTCTTCTATTGATTGAGTCCTTGTGTTTATTGTGTTCATGTAAGGGACTGTTCTTCTATTGTTTGAGTCCTTGTGTTTATTGTGTTCATGTAAGGGACTGTTCTTCTATTGATTGAGTCCTTGTGTTTATTGTGTTCATGTAAGGGACTGTTCTTCTATTGTTTGAGTCCTTGTGTTTATTGTGTTCATGTAAGGGTCTGTTTTTCTGTTGTCCTGGTTAATAAAGCATAATGGTGATAAACAACTCAGTGGATCCACTGAATGTTCTCTTGTGTTCAGCAGAGGATCAGTTTACACTTTAAGGTCGGGGGTTCACTGAATAAAAAGCACAACAGAGGCTTCGTCTACACAACATTAATGATCAGGACACCAGCCAGTGCCTTCCCCCTCAGCCTCGTGCGCCCGGTGAGGAACATGGAGAGAGTTCTCGACGCGAGCCGACAGGAACCAGCCCAGCTACTGGCGTCTCTCCAGAGACGAGCCAACAGGACCTGGACCCCGATGGTCCCCCCCCCCCCCCCCCCTCTCTGGAGGGCTCTCAGCCTCTGGTCCCTGGTCTCCATGGTAACCAAAGGTACCCGGACCCCGACTCGGTCCATGCGCTGCGACACACAGACCCTTCCCTGGAGGAAGCTTCCAGAATTATTTTCTCTGCTTTATTAAGTTGAATCCATCACAACTTCGTTATTTTTATCTTAGAGTTGTGATACTAAATAATGCTTACCATAGCACCTTAAGAAAAGTATTTCATGTAATATATGAATCACACATTATTCAATGTGTGTGTGTGGTGGAGGTGTTTGGAATGGTTGAAGAGCCTTATTATAACCCTAACCCTAACCCTAACCCTAACACACACACACACACACACCCCAAAACAACAAGCGAGCAGAAGACAGGGACCCAACACGAAGCCCACTAAATGAACAACAGACCAAAAGAAAGGTTCCTTCAAGGTGGGTTTGTTAAAGCGTGTTCACCCTTTCACCACAGTGACTGAGTGGGACACCCCTGCTGTCACCACACTGTGTCCTTTGGCTGGAGGGGTGTGCAGGAAGGTGCAGAGCAGAGGCGTTTGTTTATTATTATATATACATGGATACAGTGGCGGACTCAGGGGGGGGCGACCGCCCCCCCTCGTGGCTCAATGGTTGAAAAAGCGCGCTAAAGTGCCCTTCAAGAGTGTCGAAAACGAGAGGAAATGCCTTATTGGCTGCCCTTTTCACGTGCAAAACATGATTAGGTGCCCTCTAGGGTGCTCCTTCATACAATAAATGATGATGATGTGCCCTCTAGAACAAGAAAATTCAACGACGTGCCTTAATGAGTGCCCTTATAGTCCCCTTCTGCCCGTCTGGTGCCCTTTTAGTGCCCCCTTTAGTACCCTGATAGTGCCCTTCTGCCCGTCTGGTGCCCATCTAGTGCCCTGATAGTCCCCTTCTGCCCGTCTGGTGCCCCCTTTAGTACCCTGATAGTGCCCTTCTGCCCGTCTGGTGCCCTTCTAGTACCCTGATAGTCCCCTTCTGCCCGTCTGGTCCTTCTAGTGCCCTTCTACTGCCCTTCTAGTACCCTGATAGTGCCCTTCTGCCCGTCTGGTCCTTCTAGTGCCCTTCTAGTGCCCTTCCAGTGCCCTTCCAGTGCCCTTCTAGTGCCCTTCTAGTGCCCTGATAGTGCCCTTCTGCTCGTCTGGTCCTTATAGTGCCCTTCTAGTGCTCTTCTGCCCGTCTGGTGCCCTTATAGTGCCCTTCTGCCCGTCTGGTGCCCCCATGGTTGAAAAAGTGTGCTAAAGTGCCCTCTATGGTTGTGAAAATGAGAGAAAGTGCCTTATTGGCTGCCCTTTACACGTGAACAAAATGTAATGAGTGCCCTAGGTAGCCCCTGATGATGATGATGTGCCTTCTGGAGCAAGAATATGGCAAACCGAAAAAAACATGTTGTGGTTAGCTATTGAGGTACAGACGTTCCTCTCTTTGGTAGCTGACGAACGGGGAATGCGAGGCTTTGCTTTCATGTGGCGTCGCCATGACAAACAGGTACATCGAGTGGTACTTAAATCTCCACTGGATAACGAAGCAAAAAGCGGATTAAGAGTATGTCAGTACCCATAGTGGAAAAGCGCAATTAGAGGCCAAGTTAGAAAAACTTAATATTTTCAGTTTGCATAATCCGTTTAAAATGTATATACATTTTTTGAGCGTTCAAGATCACGAGAGACGATAATGGTCAGCTATCACCTCAACATGAAGGAAAACTTCCTTACATTTTTCCGTAGCTGGCTGTCAGCGGTCAAAGACTGTATGGTAGCGGCACATTGAATTTTCTCCAGTCTAATTTTTACTTAAATGTTAGTAAAGATGAAAGCAGTAAGGCATCCTCCTTTCTTTGGCTAAAATGTGAAAGTGCACAATGATGTGAACAACTCATTTTGGTGTTTATAAAGTCGCTAGAATAAGGGGAAACAGTGTCTTTGAAGCAAATTTTTTTCTGGGGGAGGACCCCCAGACCCCCCCTTTAAATTATGAGCCCAACTATTCTTTTAAGTGCTACATGGAGATGTAACAAGTGCCCCGAATGGGACCTTCAAGGCAGCGCTTGCTAAGGTTAGGGGATAGGACCTTCCAGGCAGCGCTGCCTTTAAGGCTCCGTTGGGGGAACAAAACACCATCAAGATAGAAAAGCCACTGTGTCCGCTGGTGGGGCCCCATGTTGTCCAGAATGTGCCCTTTTTATTTTTTCGCCCCTGCCCTTCAAACACTCTGAGTCCGCCACTGCATGGATATATAATTAGGATATATGTAGTTATATAGGGGTGTGTGTGTGTGTGTGTGTGTGTGTGTGTGTGTGTGTGTGTGTGTGTGTGTGTGTGTGTGTGTGTGTGTGTGTGTGTGTGTGTGTGTGTGTGTGTGTGTTTCAGCCTTCGATACTTTCGCTTTCCCTGAAAACACGTGCTGCCATCCGGCTGTTACCAACAGGCATTCCTCCCTGACTACTCTGTCGTATTGCGCTTAAAACGTCCCTACTGAACAGCCCAGACGCGGTAATGAAGACCCAAACAGCGAGGAGCCGTCCCCTTTGTCCCCGGGAGCCCGACGCTAGGACCCCGGGAGCCTCGGTCCGCCGCTGGGGGGGGTTCTTGCTCCGGGGAGGGAAACCCACTGACGGAACAGCCGCACAACGCGGCCCTCATTGGCTGATACAGCAGGGAGCGGGTCCTGTGAGCAGTCCAGGGCTGGGATTGGCTGCCTGCACTTCCCTACGCGTCACAGTGCTGTCAAAAGTTTCCTGGTCTACAGATTCCGACTGATCCGGTCTTGGGCTGTACAGGTTTTTCGGACTAGAGGTGATCCGGACTAGAGTGGTCCAGGTTAGAGCCAATCCGGACTAAAGCGGTCCAGGTTAGAGCTGATCCGAACTATTGATCTAGGTGAGAGCTGATCAGGACTAGAGCGGTCCTGATCCGGACTAGAGCGGTCCAGGTCAGAGCTGATCCAGACTAGAGGTGATCCGGACTAGCGCTCCAGGTGCGTTCAAACTGTGTGTGAGTGTGTAGCGCCAGTTCCACACGTGTGGTATTCCTAGACTTACCTAGACTGGTGCTCAACTTCCCATATTGTAACGTATCATATATTGTAATATTTAATATTAATGTATACATTTTAACAGACTGTCAGACCGTTAGCATAACCCAGTGTAATAGTGAGTAGTATTAGTGAATATTAAGGTGTCATAGTGATTAGTTAGTGATATTGAGATGTAATAGTGAGTAGTTTAGTAAATTAGTGAAAATTGAGGTGTATTAGTGAGTAGTTTAATATTAGTGAATATTAAGGTGCAATAGCTAGTAGATTAGTATTAGTGAATATTGAGGTGGATAGTGAGTAGTTTAGTATTAGTGAATATTGAGGTGGATAGTGAGTAGTTTAGTATTAGTGAATATTGAGGTGGATAGTGAGTAGTTTAGTATTAGTGAATATTGAGGTGGATAGTGAGTAGTTTAGTATTAGTGAATATTGAGGTGGATACCCAGACAGCAAAAGAACGTTGAATCAACGGTGAATCAACCTCCGCATTTTCAACCAAAACATGTTGAATCAGCGTTGAGACCGGACGTCGATTCAACGTCAGTTTGCTCATACTGTCCACCGTCGATTCAACGTTGAATGGGAGGCGAACGACGACGGCGCGTCGATCCCTTTTCAACCTTTATTCAACGATTATGGTCGAATTTTGGTCGATTCAACGGCAGTTTGCTCATACTGTTCCAGGTCGATTCAACGTTGAATGGAAGGCGACCGACGACGGCACGTCAATCCCTTTTCAACCTTTATTCAACTAATGATTATGGTCGAATATTGTGGTCGATGTTGGTTCTTCACTCACTGATTTATTTAAAGGACATCATGATATGACTCTACAATTAAATTAGGATTTTAAGGCTACTGAATCTCCTTCAAGGCTCTAATGAATATATGAATACACAGAACATAGGCTATTGTTGTCAAACATATTGTAGCGGCGGCCAAGAAACGCACAGTCAGGCTTTATTTAACTGTAGTTCTGCGCCCCGTACACCCCTCGACGCAGACTACTTTTATTAAAATCCTCTCACATAGAGCACCCAACAAACAAACATGACACAACAACGGTGGCGACAATAATGAACAACACAACGTGATAACCGAACACGAACAACCCAAACCCAATTAACCCTACTTATTCTAACGAATATAATTATTATTTACACACACACATTCATTCATGGTCGAGGATCCTGCGGCGCCTGAAAATAAATAGAAGAATATTAACATAAGCGGTATACAAAATGAGTCCAGCAATACGACTGAATGAGGTTTGTTTCAAACTACGCCATGCGCCCGTGACTTGCATTGTATGGAGCCAGTTTCCTGCCATAATTCAAACCTGAAAAGAAAAGTTTCAAAGGCTTGTAAGTCTGGGTTTGAAAACTCAACACCTTGTAAAAAAGGTTTTGCAACACTGAAAAAAGACATTATAACCTGAAAAAAATTCAACATGTTTTCAAAGTTCAAACAATATCACCAGCGCATTTGCAGTTTCAAATCTGGCACTGTTCTAACAGTGTATTTCATTGTTTCCCGGTTTTGAAACCTTGTAAATGGGATTCTGCAAACAGGTGTTCATACATTGAGAAATAAGTTTTGAAAGGTTGAATATTTATTTTTAAAAACTTGTAAAGGTGTACGTTTACGCCATTGCAATGTATTTTTTCAGAAGTGACTTCTCAGCACTGACTTTTCAGAGATTCGACCACACAGGCGCAAGCTTTGAGTCACGTGAATATTGGCAGTGTTCTGTCGCGCATTTGTTTTGAAACTCCTGACAGTCAAAAGTCTGAAGAAAAAAAAACGTTCCTGGGGGCGGGACCATTTAGCTCTAAACCTATTGGTTGCTCTCGGCTGACGTACATTCCAATCACATTCTTTTCATCGGCAGAGCACTGTCAATCACGCACAGGCCGGTGAACGGCACATGTACATCCTTCGTCCCTCCCCATGCGGGTGTTGGCACCGATGGGGGAGTCTGGGCGGTGTACTGCGACGGTATGATAGTTGTCTGACCGCTTGGAATGTACTGACGTACATTCCAATCACATTCTTGTCATTGGCAGAGCATTGTCAATCACGCACAGGCCGGTGATCGGCACATGTGATTGGAATGTACGTCAGCCGAGAGCAACCAATAGGTTTAGAGCTAAATGGTCCCGCCCCCAGGAACGTTTTATTTTTCTTCAGACTGTCAGGAGTTTCAAAACGAATGCGCGACAGAACGCTGCCAATATTCACGTGACTCAAAGCTTGCGCCTGCATGGTCAAATCTCTGAAAAGTCAGTTCTGAAAAAAGACATTGCAATGGCGTAAACGTACACCTTTACATGTTTTTAACACCTGTTCCCATTTACAAGGTTTCAAAACCGGGAAACAATGAAATACACTGTTCGAACAGTGCCAGATTTGAAACTCTGCAAATGCGCAGGTGATATTGTTAGAACTTTGAAAATGTGTTGGTGAAAATTATGAAGATAAAATAGAACGCAAAATCATGTTTACAGATGTTTGAATTTTAGTTTGAATTTATAAGCCTTTGAAACTTTTTTTTTCAGGTTGGAATTATGGCAGGAAACTGGCTCCATAGCATTGCGCTCTCGAAATGCATTTTGGGTCCGTCCGTTCAGACCTGTCCATCCATGGTTCAGAGTCGCACTCGCGACGCTCATCCGTCGAAGGACGCATGATGTGTGGAACAAGCGCACATAGGCCTACCTGATCGCGTTCATTTGTTCGCCTCCCTCCACCTCCCTCTCTCTCCGGTGCATATTTAAGCCACTTCTTCAGTGTCCCTGAAAAAACAACATGGGTGGTCCCTGGCAGCTGTTTTTGGAGTGCAGCTGAAAGAAAGAAAGAAAGAAGGAAAGAAACCCGGTCAAGAATTACCAACATTGCGACGGTAAGCTGTAACATGGCCATGGCCACCATGGCCATTTTTTGCATAGTGCACCAGGCAAAAAGTCAGCAATTTGTTTCCTAACCACAGACCCTTAACGCTGGTGCGCAGTGCAGTGGTTTCACTGTCCTCTCGGTCTCATTTTACTGCACTATGGGTTACCACATCGACTCCATCCCAGTTACTTCTTTGATTACAGAATGCATGCATGCAGGGTTAAATTGGTAGGCTACGGGCATGCATGCCCGTAGCCCGACATACCACGAGTAGCCAAGGCTAGCGGAGTAGCGCGTTGTTACATTCTTATGTGAATGTAGGCTTTCGGTGCAAGATAGCTAGATAGTAAAAGTAAAATAACGTCAAACTAAAGTGTTCTAGTGCTGACGGATAGTCCAAGAGTGCAGTGCAGAATATTGTCAGTGTTAAAAGCATTGCTGCATCTGGACACAAAACTGAGATCGCATAGTAGCCTATAAATTGACTTTTTCTGATTTTACATGAAATAAGCATAGCTCAGAAGACTACCCATAGGGCATATTTAAAAATCGACTTGCTGTTTTAAAAGCATTTATTTTAATCAGTGGTATCTGTCTAATGCTTGTGTGTTGTGACTGAGTTTTGACAAACATACCGAACAGTACATCACTAAGGACAGTGCTTTTGAAGGCTTCCTTGAAGCCTTTCCCTGCCCAGTTGAAGCGACACGCCAGGTTATTGGTTAGGCCACTCTGCAACATCCTTCTTACGGCCTCTTCTGCAGTGTGCCCTCCAATTAGACTGAATGTTAAGATCTGACAAGACATAATAAACCAACAAACAAGTGAAACATAGATTATTATAACATGTATAATTACAATATCTCCCAAAAGTGAATAGGCCTACACCCCTCCCATTTTTGCAAATATTTTATTGTTTCTTTTCATAGGATAACCCTTGGCATGAAACTTTATTATAAGTTAAACTAGTCATTATACATATTGTAGAGAACTATAGATTTATTGTCCTCAGATTATGACTAAAAACACATCCATTAACAACTAAACAGCTGGCCACATAACTGAGTACACTTAATTATGAACATGACCATTGCGCCCATAGTGACAATAAATCTATCGTAATCTACAAACTCTACACTGACTTCTTTAAGTTACATCAACGTTTTGTGTATATGGAGTTATCCCATGAGAAGATACATTAAAACATTTGAAAAAATGGCATAGGGTTTTGTGAGATACTGTATGTACCAATTTAGGTTAGGTGAACTCCTCACTGTTTCACATAATGAGTAATGCGTTAATTTTGTTTTGAAAGATACTTCCTACAAATACTGAGTAATGTAGTGGATGGCTGGAAAGAAGAGGTATGGTTTTATTAATTTACACATATACTTTGACTAGCTTTTGGGTAGTGCAGATTTGTACCTACCATCTTTTGTTTTTCGCAGGGGGTTTCTCTCATAACAGCCTCTGCTAATTGAAACTCCTCCATGGTCCTCAGAGGCAGCTTGATGGACGAAGCGGCAGCTTCTGGTGCTACCGGCCTCACCATCTCTCTCCTAAGCGCCCTCACTTCACTCCCCAGGTTGGTAATTTCCGCTTTCATCAATTTATTTTCTTCCAGCACTTTGGAAAGCAGCTCCACGACTTTAGATATTCCCATATCTGTTCATGTAAGTTACTTATTAGAAAGGTTTTCTGGGGTTTGGTGTACTTTCCCATTTCATCTTAATTATAATGTGTATGATAATGATAAACAATGGTTAGAATGTTTGTCTCCTCGACTTACCATGCAATAGCTGGTGGCTTGGTTGGACTGTATCTATATTCAAAAGTCATTGATTAGTGTCAAGTGCCAATGATTATATATATTTTTCAAAGTAGTGTATTTAAGGAAGAGTTTGTAAGATTTACCTTGTGAGAAATTAATATAAATACATGTTCAATCAATACATGTTGAAATTAGGTATTCTACTGACGCCAACACTTACCTAGATGTAGTAGCTCAAGTCTCTGGCTGCCATTTGATTGAGCTGGATTAAAAAAAAAAAAAAAAATCATGTAATTGTGTGTAAGTTAAAATATTTTAAGTTTTACTTGTTCAACCATCAGTTCGCCTGATATCGAGGAAGTTTGGCTTGGTCCTGGGATGCCAACAACAGAGGTGTGTGTGTGTGTGTGTGTGTGTGTGTGTGTGTGTGTGTGTGTGTGTGTGTGTGTGTGTGTGTGTGTGTGTGTGTGTGTGTGTGTGTGTGTGTGTGTGTGTGTGTGTGTGTGTGTGTGTTATTACCTCTTTGGGTGGTCGATGGCCCAAATAGCCACTCACTATTGATGTCTGAAAAAAATGAAACACTTCAAAACTGAATAAGAGAGCCAAATGGTATTTCTAACATTTGTGTTAAACATGGTGTTGTTTCAAATGGTGCTTCAAAGTACCATTTGTACCGGCATTAACCAGTAAACACATACAACATATTTTTTAGCCCCTCCTACCTGGCCCTACATCTACAGATTGTCGTGCTGTTTTCCTTAGGGGGGGTGGTGCCTCGTCATCAGTGTCCACACCTTAGCATAGTAAGTGCCAGTTTAATTTCAGACTAAATGGGCAGTCAAACAGCCGTTTCTGAAATATTTATATTTTAATTTCTAAAATGTTTCATTGCTGTTCAGTTTAACTCTAAAGGTCTGCACCTTCAAAATAGTGTTGCGGCGGGCCCCTAGTGGTCTGGGCTCTTCCAGCTGGCTCCTGCAGGTAGCGTGAGTTTGGCCTTTGGAACAAAGCAAGGACAGTCATGGCAGTCAGTGGGTAACACCAGAAATATTAACAGAGAACATATACATTTATGCATTTAGCAGATGCTTTGAGCTGAAGCGATTTACAACAAGAGGACTAACATTTAAGCTACAACACTATTTTTAACACCTTGCTAAGAGTGCCAAAAAGTGCCACTAGTCACCTGAACACTGTCTGAAGTTTAAGTGCAATAGAAAGATGGAAGAGTGCATTGAAAGTTAAAAAGTGTTAGGACAAGAGTCATTCTAGGAAGAGCTGAGTTTTCAGGAGCTTTTCGAAGGTAGTGAGGGATGATAAGTTGCCTGTGGATGGTTCAGAGAACTGCCTGCTATTAGCAGCCACTTTGTCAGTAAAGAATGAAGCATAAGGGTCTGCTGTGAGGTTTGTAGCAAGATGGGAAAGGTTTAGTATTTGAAAGTAGAGAACCGTTTCCGGGTGTCAGTTGTATTGTGAATCTTGTCATTGTAACAAGAATTTTTCGCTGCTGTGACATTGTAAGCAAAAGATGATAATAGTTACTGGTATTGTGTTAAATCTGATGGGTTGTTAGTTTTATGCCATTCTCTCTCAGCAGCCCATGAGGTTAGAGCGCATCGATTGAAGGGAGTCGTTTATCCAAGGAAGGGGCTTAGAGGGTTGGGAGGGTCTGATGGATAGCGGGAATGTGTGGCCCAATTCACCTCTGGAGAGGAGAACATTTTTTGTTTTTTACCTTTTTTTCCTTCTGATAGGGTCTTCAGCCTCTGACTGTATGTCTGATGTTAAACACAGTAAGGACTTTTTCAGGTAGTCCTTTGCCTTAACATATGTTGCTGAAAGTGAATGGCATGCATTAGTGAAATTTAGCAAGTTGAATCTTATAGAAACGTTTTCATATGCAGCATTTTTCCTTACCACAGCTAACCAAGACCCTCACGTCACCGTGCACGTCCCACGCTGCACCTGGAGGAAGGTGGTGCGCGACTGCCTTCTGGAGGCGGTTATGATCGTAAGAACTAGGAGGCCAGAAACAATTCCATGACTCCCCTGCCTCCTCCAACCAGCTGCTTGGCACTATGGTAGTGCTCCTATCTTTGAATTCGACGACCTTCCACACCTGTGCCATCTGTCAATGAGGTGAAAAAAAATCGCTGTGTTTTGAGTGTGAAAAATAAGCCTTAGAAATATATTTGGCCTATATATCAGTCATTGTTGTTATATATAACATAGTGTGTATGTTGCAAGATCAACAGTGATCACAGTTGATCACAGTCTCAGAAATATTTGGCCTGTTAAGCCCTTTGAGACTGTAATGGTGATTAAGGGCTATACAAATAAAATTGAATTGAAAATTGAATCACTATCATAAGTGGTGAGAGAACTGCATACACCAGCTTAACTTGGGTGAAGACGTACTCTGAAACCTGTCGTCTCTAACTACTATCTAAGCCTAACTATCTACAACCTAACTATCTTCAAAGGCTTGCCGGGCTCGAGGCAAATGCCCCCTCCCCAGAATTACCTTCTCAAAAACCAAAAAAATAGAAAGAAAAAAAAAGCACTTCGCAGGAAGAGTATACAATGCTACTCAGCTGAAGCACTCTAACTACTCAGATCATTCACAGCTGATTTACAGCAGTTTGTCACCACTCAGATATATATTTTTTGGCTATTTGTCGTTTTTTTTTTTTTTTTTTTTCATTCATTAATTCGATTTTAGGACTGGTGTATTTTATATAAAGACAAAGTTCAATAACAAAAAAATCTTTTTTTTTTTCTTTTTTGGATTGCAGAAGACAAGGAATTAGGATTGGTGAAGAAGAGGGATGGCAACATAATGGTCTTGGTCTGGAAAAAGCACACATTTTCTGCTGACATCCCCAAGGAGCTCAACCTCAAGATCATCTACCAACGTATGGACCTGAAAACAGCCTATTCGAGAGGAGGGGCAGGGATATGTGAAATGGGATTCCTTGTACCCAAATCGTCTGTAGATGATGAAGACTGAACCAGAGGATAGCACAATGTTTTGGACCAGTCCAATATCCTGTCCTACTGCTATGCAGTTGTTCCCAGTCTTTGTTGACAGGCAGAAATCTGTTGTTACTACCTTTCTGTACTGTTTGGCAGTACTGAATTGCAGAGGCAAAGGACCATCCTGGTGCATTTCGTACAAAAGGGGCTGCTTACTTGGAGGTGGAGTTACAGTTTGAGGCACCTCTGACAGTCTCTTGACTACTTGTTGTAATGGTAGTTGAGGCTTTCGCAACATTTTTTTTACTTTTCCAAGGAAGTTTTCATAAGGAAATGCAGAGACACGGTCAAGGGCACCAAACTGTTTGTACACATCAGCTAGATGTATCACCTGATGAACTGTAAATACAATTTCTCCTTGACCATATAAATCTCCAAAGCTTTTAACAAATGCTGTTAGGACTCGATTGGCAAAATCAATCATGGGTGCAGAGAGGTTGGGGCTGAGTAATAAGAACACACCCACGGAAAACAACAGGAAGTTCTCAAAAATCTCTTCTGGTAGATTGTGCTTTAGGACCACAGGTCCACTGTAAATCATGAACTGCCTTAGTTCTGTAGCCTTCCATCTTTCGATCTCTGTCAGCTCTCGTGGTTTTCGGGCAAATTCAGATGGAATATGGGGACGGAGAGCAATCAGTTTAGATGATATAGCTGAGATGACATTAGATGGCTGTCTTATGGCCAGGTTTTTGCCCTTCATCCAGAAAAGAATGAGTTTTTTTGTTACACCCAAACAGCAGAGGTGCATGTAATCAATGGGAAACTGGGTTACCATCTGAACAATGCCAGTAAGGGGACTAGGTCGCAGGTGGTGATCTGTGTCTGACATTAAAGCAAAGTCTTCGTCTGTTCTAAGCCTGGCATTTATTTCAGGATATGTCATTTTATTTTGCCACACGCCAACTTGATTGCACTTGTCACACCCAGAGTACCCATTGTGGGACTTCATCTGTTTCACAAAAGCACGTGCTGGAGCATCACAAATGAAGGAGCACACCATCACCTTTAGAGGTTTACCTCTGAAGGTCAATCCATTCCTCAGTAGCTGGGTAAGGTCATTGACAAATTCTTTGAGGTAGTCATACACACTAGATGGTTTTCCACTTCCACAAAACAAACCAATAATAAAAGGTTTTTTTGTGTAATCACAATCGAGCATCGCAAGAATTGGCCAAAACTGAACTTTTGAACTCTTAAAAATGGGTAAACCGTCGATGTTGAATTGTAACCGAATTGTCTGAAGGCAGCTAGGCAAATGGATTGAATTCAATTTTGATAAAATTCCCTTAGCCAATCCAAAATGGTGATATTCACCACCACCTAATGCATGCACAGCTATTTTCTTTTGTGTGCCAAGAAGTGTCCTGGCATCTTTAGGCAGCTCAGAGTGGTGTACTCTCAATATTGATAGAAGAGCGGTAACTGCAACAAGAGTAATGCCAAAAGTTGATGCCCATTGCTTTAGTTTAACTTGTAAACTCATTTCCTCAGGCTCACTTTCATCAGAGCTGGATAACCCACTAAAATCCTCTCTTTCACTGGCATCACTGTCTGTAGTGTTTTGGTCAGGACTGTTTGCCACTGTTGCCCCACACAGTGCTAGATCTGGTAAGCTAGGGGGGGCATTTTCAGCCTGATTAACTGTACTTAAATGTAATTGCTGCAAAATCTCGTTCTCTGTCTCCCTTGCGTTGGACAAGACTCGCCTCCTTTTACTCCAATAAGAGGCCATCTCTGTGTGTATCGGATACAATTTTGAAATGCAAGTTTGATACCTTTTCTGCCGTGAGCTTTGAATGGTCTTCAGTGTCCCATAAATATGCAAATGAAGAAGAAAAAAAACACAAAGTTAGTTTTGATGGCATAGTGTGACAACAATGAATAGTTGCATTTAACCCTTTCACATGCAAGTGAAGAATCCCCCTTCTAATAATGTATAGCCTATTAAGGACCTATTTCAGGATAAATATACAAATACATTCACATTGAAGTGTAGAAGGTCCTACAGGCAGCTGTAATAAACTAAGATATACTATTTATGAGATGGCTTGCAGTGTGCTTATCTGACAGGATTAAAACCGTGCATTCTGTGTGAATGTGTATTTGAATGTTAACATTTAATAACATGTCGTTTTTAGTTATGTAATCATTTGAAAGTCCCTTCAAGTTGAAAAGTACATGCATTCTTATTATGGCCACACCTGGCGTACTAGTAAATCAACTGTGATCAGATTGGTTAAAAAAAAAGAGGCTGCGTGTGATTTCAGTTCCGGTTCAATGCATTTGTAATGAGGGGCCGCACTTCTGTGCAGTGTGCACATTAGTCGTCGTTGCCAGCAGGCTGCACCCGACAGCCAAGGGATTTACATGTGGCATAGCAAGGTAAGCAGCAGAATTGTTTCCAAATGAAGCGTAATTTAGAAATGGAGTTGAGTATTATGGTTTCATGAAAGCAAGGACAGCACTCGGTTGCTTTCGAAACTTCGAATCGCCAACAACGGACGTTTCGGGCCGCGCGCCCTTCAGCGTGTTATGGCTTCTTCACGGCCATTACACGCTGAAAAAGGGAAACGTCCGTTGTTGGCGATTAAAAGTTTTGAATGCAACAGTGCTGTCCTTTCTTTCAGGAAATAATATTACGATACGTTGGATTCAGCACGCAGTTAAGTTATATAAAGAAGTCTAGTTAGTGTGAGCGCGTTACTGCATATATTCGATTTTTTTTCTTGCCCTTCTGGAGGCTTGGGTGAAGGGTCATTAGTATTTGGTTTTATTTAGTATTATGGTACAATATGTAGCTGGGCCGACATGTCCACGGGTCGATTTCCCGTAGTAAATTTATCATTTTAATGATTTGGATTTCCCCGCGACGGTTTCGCGGGATTCAGCTGCTAGTCAGGGTAGCGCGTGTCACGTGACCGTGACAACGTTATTTATTGGGAAATGGGACTAAAACGAATATAATGGATGACATTCATAGTATTATTGGTATAACAATTCCATTACTTGTAGTACAGCAAACGAACAATTTTGTAAACATGAAATCGTTAATAATTTATCAATGTCCTTCTAGAATCTGTCATGAACTTTGATAATCAAATCAAACGATGTCTCGAGCGCAATAGATGTCTCTGATATAACGGACATTTAGCTGCTATTCTTTGGCAATTTGACATTTTAAGTTGGCCATATGAGCAATGTTGTTTCTTAATGTTACTCATATATGAACGTAGTCTAATATAAACATAGACTACGTTAATGTGAAGTAAATATACACAGCTGTGATAACCGCAATAACTTATCCTGGCATAGCAGTAGCCATAAGCAATTTGGCACAGAGTTTAGCTGAATGTCATTGATGATAAAGCTAACGTTAGTTAGTATATCTAGTTAGTCATCTATGAACGAATATGGTCGAACTAAAGTTGCTAACAGACCGACAGTCAAACATGATCGCCATTCGTGTTATTCTACTTACCAAGAGTTGTATATAATATGAAATAATTAATAGGTTATTGCTGTAAATGTCAGTACGACCGTAGTTGCCAACTACATCAACGGAAGATGAGCATCTTCCCTGGGGAGGCTCGTGCGACTGGTTCAGGAGCAGTGTATAGCTCGAGCAGTCAACTGCTCTTGAACCTGGCGCTCGAGGCTCCCCAGAAACTGGAACGTCAAGGTTAATGTTCGTTTTACCTTATTTGTGTATTTTGCTTGGGTGCCATTTTTATGTTTTTGCCAGGATCAATTCATGTACCCGTCATTTCAAGGTTATTTTCCCTCACAAAAGCTAGAACTTGTTTGGGCAATTTAGTTGTGCAGTACATTATACATTGTAAAAAGCCTGTAGTAAGAGAGAAAATAAAAGACATGATTATGTGTACTGTGGTCAAGACACCCAAGTGGTTTGACATATTTGGTGTAACTGATGTTTTTCTTTTACTCTTGCAACTTTCCCTTTTAGTCTCTGAGCAGTGTCTCACACTCGAGTCCTGACCGAGGGCCTTGAAACTGGCATGCCTGTTCAAAACATCTCCAGGACAACAAGGTTATTTTGTGTTGACGTGTATTGAATTCTTAAGGGCAAAGGTAGCTCTTAACAGGCCAATTCTGTAGAAACTCCATAAAAAGAAATATTAACTCACTAATACCATTCATGAAACATCAGTAAGCTGCAGTTTGCATAGCCAGTCAGTAATATTTTAGTTCTTGCAATTGCGACTGCTTGTAAAAAAAAAAAATTCAATGATGCCACCAACAATAACAATACAATGTTGTGCCAGATAACCTCAAATATAATTAGCCTACTTCCTATTTGTGCAAACCCATCAGATACCTTTGAAAAAAACAAAAGTGCAAAGATGCTTTGTCTGAAATTAGTTCCCTTACCGTTTAATTTGGAGCAAGTGAAACAATCACGGGCTTGTGTTATCTGTAGGGTCTCCGTTGTTGTCAACTGCTTCTCGGAGAGCTGGATGGAGAGGGTTTGCAGCGTCTGTATTCCAATTGGTTGTCGGGGTTTTTGCATTGGAAATGCATCAGTGAACAAATCGCCTGCCTGTGCCATCCGTAAGGTCTTCGTTGTCAACTTCTTGTTGGAGAGCTGGATGTAGAGGTTTTGCGACGTCTGTATTCAGATTAGGGCTGCACGATATGGGCTAAATATCATATCCCGATATTTTTTGGCTGACTGGCGATATACGATATATATCTCAATATTTTCTATAGAATGGGATAGATGGCTTTGTCGCATTGTCCTGCGTACTACGGTGAGGGTTTCAGTGCGCCCTAACTTTAATCCCCCGCCCCCTCCCTTCTCCGTTCCATTTGGGAACATGTTTGGTTTAATTTAGCTTGTTTCGTATATTTTAATTAATTAAGGGCGCCTCCAGAGGGCGCCCGCAACACATTGGATCGGCCCTCCGCTTTGGGGCCGACGTGTATTAACTTTTGATAGTCTAACGTGGTCCATTATCCCTTACTTGTTGCAAGACACAGTAGTCTACACATACATCTATACATAAGGTTTCTGAGAACAGCAGGACAAGTTGGCACATCAACATTCACAAACGGAAGGCTTGCGCTACTCCATCTAGGCACTTTGAGTTGTAGCCTCATACCATAATTGAATGCCGCTTCTTTTGTAGCAAGAAGCAGCAAGTGTTATTTTCACAGAAGATGAACGCATACCAAATTTTCTGATAAGCATATTAGCTTGTGCATACATCATACGATACTGCCTGCAAATTTCACGGTCATTAGACTGGTCGTCAGTTATGTAATGTTATACGTTTTTAGCCTCATTACATATGTTAAGGACTGTGCCAGGAAAGGAGAAATCAGTAGTTATCAGTTTCTTATCTGCCTTACTTCATGAGCATCAGCTGTATGTGGCCTTAGTGCCTAGATTTAATATGACAACCGCCACTGTTGTTTGGACAGGCGGATAGACGTAAACTGGCAGATAAATCTTAAGTGTTATGATTTCTCTCATTCATTTCTTATGTTTGCATTTGTGTCTTGCAGAAGATGAAGGAGAATGCGTGCAGTGGGCTGAATGGAGAATTCGTGAATCAAAGGCAACACCATCAAATGCATTATGAAATTAAGCACTATCAGGTTGTCAAGGCTGTAGCTCAGCCAACACATTGGATCGGCCCTCCGCATGGTCCTGTATACCTGATTATTATTTTTTTTTAACTATTTATATATGGAATCTGAATGCACTCTCCAAGAAATGCTGCAGTTCTTTGTGCCACAAGAGGCCAAGAAGCTCTACTACAAGAAGTTGAGGCAGAAGATGAAGATTATTACAAATTATCCAAGTCAATTCCTTCCGACCAAGTAATTTGATTGGACAAGAGGCATTCCAGTGCTGATATAGAGTATAACAGCACTGGGTCTTTTAACTATCCACGTATCGCTCCGCTTTACGGGTGTTCTCATAACCGTTAATGTTATCAACAATCTTTTTGTAGCTTAGATTGCAGCTGAATTAAGTTGAATTAAGAATGGTCGCCAGAAGAGGAACAAGGGAACCTAATGTAATGCTAATGTGTTTGTGTTGCTTGGCAACAGTTCAGTCCAGTTGCGGATCTATTTGTGTTGGCGGAGCCAAATAAATCATTAATGAACCAAAGAAATCTGAACATAATATGTTGTTAATTATTATTGTTAACTAATGATTGGTGCTTGTAGAACTGTTGGATAAAAGCAATATCACTCAGGAGTGAGTGCTGTTGTACTACGGCTGGGAAGAGAATCACAGCCGTGCTGATATTCAGTACAACAGCACTCCCTCTTGTGTGATATTGCTTAATTATTCTGTTCCAAAATTCCATAAAAAGTCTCATTACTAAGAAATATTGATGTATAGTTACTTTTGTCAGTTTCAAGTTTTTGTTTTAACACGGGGGTACCAACAATGTGTATGATGTATGACTACCTTAAAGCATTTGTCGATGATCTCACCCAGCTGCTGAGAGAACCTTCAGAGGTAAACCTCTAAGGTGTGCTCCTTTTATAAGCGATGCTCCAGCATGTGCTTTCTCCAAAACAGTGTGCTATCCTCTGGTTCAGTCTTTATCATCTACAGTTGATTTAGGTACAAAAAAAGCCCATTTCACGTATCCCATCGATTAAATGCACCTCTGCTGTTTGGGTGTAAATTTTGCCATCACTATTTCTTGTTACGGAGATGAAGACAACTACTTGTCTCTTTCATGCATCTCCTTTGTCCACATCTATGTTTGGGGAATGTAATTTGAAGCCATTCCGTAAGTGTTTGCTATGCCTCATTGTTTATTTTACTGCATACTACATTGGCACACTTGGGATTTTATTATATTTTATTCAATTTCTTCCCTTCTACAATGCGGCAGCATAATCATTACTACAGATTTATTTCCCCCACTTTATTCTGTTTTTTGGGCATTTCCTACCAGTGCAAAGATGTTTAAATTAGTCACTGAAAGCAGTGTTCTGAAATGATATCAAAAATAGTTGTGGCCTGTATATGTAAGCATGGCCGTCACATATTTTTTGTAAAGCTGTACATGTCTTTAAAGATATTGATGCGGACGTTTCCACATTTACACTTCTCAGTGCAAATGGTTTTTTGAATAAGTTTCTGAAAGTAGTGCTTTGAGATGTTTGAGATAAACATTTAATGTGTTGGAAATATTTTTGGTCGCTGTGTCATAATTCAGCTTAATATTTAATACATTGTTTCTTATGGCATATTAACGAGAAAATGTCAAACTGGCACTGAATGTTGAAAAGGTTGCTGACCCCTGGTTACTGTATTCCCTCTCCCGCTCCATTACATGTATGTTTGTTTATTTCAAGTTAACTTGTTTTTCTGTGTTATTACAACCTTGCAACACATTTCTATTAATGTAGTTTGTTTATTCCTTAACAGTTTTCAAAAAACACAATCAAATGGGTACTAAAACCTTAATCTTTGTCAAGCCGAACTCTTGAGTAATTATTTCAAAGAATAGGGGCGTGGAAATCAATAAGGTAAGTGGGCTTTGGGGCTTATCTTATGACTAACTTTGGATCTGAACTAATGTGAATCGTGAGTAGATCTCATGGTGTTTACATCGCTTTACTAGGATTTCTAAATTGCAGCTTCTGTGTTTTAACCCCTCTCAAATGCTACTGTTGTAATGGGGTTTTCTTAACCAGTGATCTTTATTGCATTTGTGAAAGCTGTTTGTGTGAGCTTGCTAAAAGTATATAGACCAGTTTTCCTGCCAGAAATAGTTGTAGCTGCGACATTCAATGGCCATACCTGCAGATTATCTACAAGGATAAGCATTAATTGATCTCATTACAAAATGACAATCGAAATATCAGGAAAATTGCTAATATGCGTTACAACCTCAATTCAACGCCATTTCGACGTGTGGTAAATGACGTTGAAAATTAGCACGCAAATCATCGTTGAAACAACGTAGTATTTTCGACATTCTCCGACCGTCGAGATAACGACTATCCACCACGTTGATTCAACGGTGAATTTTAGTCGTCTGACGGAAACCGACTATTTTAACCAACAATCAACCCGTTTTCGACGCCCCATTGCTGTCTGGGTAGTGAGTAGTTTAGTATTAGTGAATATTGAGGTGGATAGTGAGTAGTTTAGTATTAGTGAATATTGAGGTGGATAGTGAGTAGTTTAGTATTAGTGAATATTGAGGTGGATAGTGAGTAGTTTAGTATTAGTTAATATTGAGGTGGATAGTGAGTAGTTTAGTATTAGTGAATATTGAGGTGTAATAGTGAGTAGTTTAGTATTAGTTAATATTGAGGTGGATAGTGAGTAGTTTAGTATTAGTGAATATTGAGGTGGATAGTGAGTAGTTTAGTATTAGTGAATATTGAGGTGTAATAGTGAGTAGTTTAGTATTAGTGAATATTGAGGTGGATAGTGAGTAGTTTAGTATTAGTGAATAATATTGAGGTGTACTAGTGAGCAGTTTAATATTAGAGTGTGTGGGTTTGTTAATGAGTATAGAAGTGAGCTGTTGGTATTGGGGGAAAGCAAAGTGTTTGTAAGTGTTAGTGAACGACGCAGAGTGTTGGAGTTACTAAAGTGTCTTAAGTGTTTGTAAGTGTTAGTGAACGACGCAGAGTGTTGGAGTTACTAAAGTGTCTTAAGTGTTTGTAAGTGTTAGTGAACGACGCAGAGTGTTGGAGTTACTAAAGTGTCTTAAGTGTTTGTAAGTGTTAGTGAACGACGGAGAGTGTTGGAGTTACTAAAGTGTCTTAAGTGTTTGTAAGTGTTAGTGAACGACGCAGAGCGTTGGGGTTCGTCAGTGACTGAAAGCTGTGGTGTTTTGTGTGGTGCTGTTGGCGGCCAGCAGATGGCGCAGTGGGGCCAGCTGCAGCAGCTGGACTGCAAGTACCTGGAGCAGGTGGACCAGCTGTACGACGACTCCTTCCCCATGGACATACGCCAGTACCTCAGCAAGTGGATCGAGAGCATTGACTGGTGAGAGCGTTGGCCCCGTCGCTAATGTGCGGAGTCATCCTGATTAGTGTCGAGTGGGGCTGTAACGATACACCAACTCACCATTCGGTTTGTATCACAAGTTTTGGCCCACGGTTCGATACATCCCACGATTTTTTTACATTTAAAAAGCATTTTATTTAAACAACACTTGTATAACAATTAACTTAATGTACCATTTAATAACCAATAATTTGGAACACTTAACAGATTTGAACAGAAAGAATACTATTAAAGTAAAGCAAAATTAATAAATAACAAAAGATTGCAGTTGGAGGATGCTTGCAGGTAGGCCAAAACCCTCAACTAGTTTTGTGGATTAGGTTTACGTATTTGGAAACATTAATGTCAAATAAATAATAGTAATTTGAATACTTTGGTAGCACTTACTAGCGTTCTCGCTAGAAAAAACAGTGCCGGTCAAAGTGACCTGCATAGGTTTAGTTCACTCCGCTGTGTTCCCCTCACCACCTCCTGCCTACTGTCTAACTAGGGCTGCAACAACGAATCGATAAAATCGATTAAAACCGATTACTAAATGCGTTGGCAACGAATTTGGTCGTCGATTCGTTGTGTCGCGCGATTAATAAATTACTCATAGGCGCAGCACTGTTTACAGCCAGCCGCCGACAGGTTGGTTCACGGTTCATGCACGCCCACAGCGAGCTTTAGTGTGAGCGACCACAGCTTGTATTTTGGTCATATCTTAACACTGGACTGTAGGCCTACATAAAAGTGTTGTACCTTCACTGGCTTTGGGTTAAAAAAACTCCTTCAACTCAGTATCCGTCTAGTCCAACCGAAAACTGTCAGCTGCTGCTGCTGCAGACGTTGTGCAGACGGGCTCGGAGTCGGCACCGCGTGCATCAACAGTCATTCAAAGCAGCGGTAGTAATCACACAACCGGACGGTATAGAAAGTTAAAAATAGTAATGCCGTTTTTAAAACCATGTTAAAATCGGCAGGATATAGAGCTAGCTAGCTTAAAAAAAAAAACTAACCAATGGTCACAAACAGTGTCAAATGTGATGTGTTCAGGTCGGCTCAGTAATATGATTGATGCGTTCAAATGCAGCAGAAAAAAAATAACAATAATTGAGATTTTGGTGAAAACTTGTTTTCCCAGTAATATAAAATAGATAGTAAAGATAGAATTATGACATGTTTAATGTCCTAACTTGAACTATCATCCTCTTATCAGCAATTAAAGCAATATTACAAGTTCTATTTCAAGGAGTCTCGAAAATGGTTTCAATAGGTTTGACCGGTTAACCATGGACATCCCTTATATACATATAAAAGTATACATTGTATGTTTTTTTTGTGTTATCCCAGTTATGTTTTTTTAATCTTTTTATTATTTAATATTACTTTTAATAGTCCCGGGACGTTGGAGCAATAACCTGGTGTTGTTACACTTCAGTCTGCACTGTGAATTTGAAGTTATGTTCAGTTTTTGAA
This sequence comes from Gadus chalcogrammus, assembly GCF_026213295.1. Lineage (NCBI taxonomy): Eukaryota > Metazoa > Chordata > Actinopteri > Gadiformes > Gadidae > Gadus > Gadus chalcogrammus. The sequence goes on along the minus strand of NC_079415.1, from coordinate 36,079,237 downwards.
TAAAGATGCGGCAATTCCGATTATTATAATATTTTTTTATATCCGATTCATCGATTAATCGAAAAAATAATCTACAGATTAATCGATTATTAAAATAATCGTTAGTTGCTGCCCTATGTCTAACCCCTAGCTGCTCCTTAACGACCTGTCTCTGTACTGTCTAGACCCCAACATGCTCCTTAATGACCTGTCTCTGTACTGTCTAACCCCAACATGCTCCTTAATGACCTGTCTCTGTACTGTCTAACCCCTACCTGCTCCTTAATGACCTGTCTCTGTACTGTCTAACCCCTGCTCCTTAATGACCTGTCTCTGTACTGTCTAACCCCTACCTGCTCCTTAATGACCTTTCCCTGTACTGTCTAACCCCTACCTGCTCCTTAATGACCTGTCTCTGTACTGTCTAACCCCTACCTGCTCCTTAGTGACCTGTCTCTGTACTGTCTGACCCCTACCTGCTCCTTAATGACCTGTCTCTGTACTGTCTAACCCCTACCTGCTCCCTAATGACCTGTCTCTGTACTGTCTAACCCCTACCTGCTCCTTAATGACCTGTCTCTGTACTGTCTAACCCCGAGCTGCTCCTTAATGACCTGTCTCTGTACTGTCTAACCCCTACCTGCTCCTTAATGACCTGCCTACTGTCTAACCCCTACCTGCTCCTTAATGACCTGCCTACTGTCTAACCCCTACCTGCTCCTTAATGACCTGCCTACTGTCTAACCCCGAGCTGCTCCTTAATGACCTGTCTCTGCACTGTCTAACCCCTAGCTGCTCCTTAATGACCTGCCTACTGTCTAACCCCGAGCTGCTCCTTAATGACCTGTCTCTGTACTGTCTAACCCCTAGCTGCTCCTTAATGACCTGCCTACTGTCTAACCCCGAGCTGCTCCTTAATGCGCTGTGTTTTCCAGGGATACGGTCTCGTGTCAGGAGTCGCTGGCCACCGTCCGGTTCCATGAGCTGCTGTCCCAGCTGGACGACCAGCAGAGCCGCTTCACGCTCGACAACAACTTCCTGCTCCAGCACAACATCCGCAAGATCAAGAGGAACCTGCAGGTCTGAGACCACGCCCACAACGCACCCTCTAGACCACGCCCACAACGCACCCTTTAGACCACGCCCACTACCTCTAGACCACACCCACTACACTGCCTCTCTAGTACTCTAAACCACACCCACTACCTTTAGACCACGCCCACTACCTCTAGACCACACCCCCAACACGCTCTCTCTGGTACATTCTAGACCACGCCCTCTACCTCTAAACCACGCCCACAACACTACCTCTCTGGTGTGGGAGTAGTTGTGTTGTGGGCGTGGTCTATACTCTAGACCACACCCACTACCTCAAGACCACACCCACAACACTACCTCTCTAGTGTGGGAGAAGTGGTCTTGTGGGCGTGGTCTAGAGTCTAGACCACGCCCACAATGTTTTGGGTTCCAGGACCGGTTTCAGCAGGAGCCGATCCTCATGGCCGGGATCATCGCCAGGAACCTCCGGGAGGAACGGCTGATCCTGGAGCGGGGCCAGAGCTCAGAGGTACACACACACACACACACACACACACACACACAGACGCACACACACACACACACACACACACACACACACACACACACAGACACAGACACAGAGAGACACACACACACACACACACACACACACACACACACACACACACACACACACACACACACACACACACACACACAGACACAGACACACAGACACAGACACAGACACAGACACACAGACACAGAGACACAGAGACACAGACACAGACACAGACACAGACACACACACAGACACACACACACACACACACACATAACTTGCGGTGTGTGTTCCAGTCTGAGGGAGAAGGCGTGGCCTCCGCCATGGTGGTGGAGAAACTCAAACTGGACAAGAAGGTCACCGCCATGAAGAACCTCATCCAGGTAGGAGGCCACCTTTAGGAACCTCATCCAGGTAGGAGGCCACCTTTAGGAACCTCATCCAGGTAGGAGGCCACCTTTAGGAACCTCATCCAGGTAGGAGGCCACCTTTAGGAACCTCATCCAGGTAGGAGGCCACCTTTAGGAACCTCATCCAGGTAGGAGGCCACCTTTAGGAACCTCATCCAGGTAGGAGGCCACCTTTAGGAACCTCATCCAGGTAGGAGGCCACCTTTAGGAACCCCATCCAGGTAGGAGGCCACATTTAGGAACCTCATCCAGGTAGGAGGCCACCTTTAGGAACCTCATCCAGGTAGGAGGCCACATTTAGGAACCTCATCCAGGTAGGAGGCCACCTTTAGGAACCTCATCCAGGTAGGAGGCCACCTTTAGGAACCTCATCCAGGTAGGAGGCCACCTTAAGGGGGCCACCTTTAGGTGGCCATGTTAGGAAGCCACATTAGGAGGCTAGGTTTAGGAGACCAGGTTTAGCGGGCTAGGTTTATCTAGATCTAGATGAGGGTAATCCAGTCTGTGATCTAGATGAGGGTAATCCAGTCTGTGATCTAGATGAGGGTAATCCACTCTGTGATCTAGATGAGGGTAATCCAGTCTGTGATCTAGATGAGGGTAATCCAGTCTGTGATCTAGATGAGGGTAATCCAGTCTGTGATCTAGATGAGGGTAATCCAGTCTGTGATCTAGATGAGGGTAATCCAGTCTGTGATCTAGATGAGGGTAATCCAGTCTGTGATCTAGATGAGGGTAATCCAGTCTGTGTGATCTAGATGAGGGTAATCCAGTCTGTGATCTAGGTGAGGGTAATCCAGTCTGTGTGATCTAGATGAGGGTAATCCAGTCTGTGATCTAGATGAGGGTAATCCAGTCTGTGATCTAGATGAGGGTAATCCAGTCTGTGTGATCTAGATGAGGGTAATCCAGTCTGTGATCTAGATGAGGGTAATCCAGTCTGTGATCTAGATGAGGGTAATCCAGTCTGTGATCTAGATGAGGGTAATCCAGTCTGTGATCTAGATGAGGGTAATCCAGTCTGTGATCTAGATGAGGGTAATCCAGTCTGTGATCTAGATGAGGGTAATCCAGTCTGTGATCTAGATGAGGGTAATCCAGTCTGTGATCTAGATGAGGGTAATCCAGTCTGTGATCTAGATGAGGGTAATCCAGTCTGTGATCTAGATGAGGGTAATCCAGTCTGTGATCTAGATGAGGGTAATCCAGTCTGTGATCTAGGTGAGGGTAATCCAGTCTGTGTGAGCTAGATGGTAGATTATTGCTAGTCACCATCTCTGGTTCCTAGATTACGGATCAAAACATTAAGATGCTGGAGGACCTGCAAGATGAATACGACTTCAAACTGAACACACTGAAGAACCGAGGTGAGAGGCTAGTACTGGTACTGGTACTACTACTAGTAATACTACTGCTACCACTAAGACTACTGCTAGTACTACTGGTAGTATTACTACACCTACCACAACAAGAACAGAGGTGAGAGTACTACTACTACCACTACTACTAGTACTACTACTACTTCCACTACTACTGGTACTAGTACTACTACTGTATTACTACTACCACTAATACTACTACTGGTACTACTACTGCTACTAGTACTAATACCACTAATCCTACTACTACTACACTTACCTGACTGATAAAGTTCTTCTGCCCAGAGAACGTCCTGACTAATAAAGTTCTTCTGCGTCGAGAACGTCCTGACTAATAAAGTTATTCTGCGTCGAGAACGTCCTGACTAATAAAGTTCTTCTGCCCAGAGAACGATGTGAACGGTTTGACCCCCAAGGAGCTGGAGAAGGAGCGGATGACCATGGGGAACATGTGCTTCGACCTCAAGAACAAGCGACAGGTGAGCTGCTGCATCATGGGAGTTCCCCCCAAAGCAGAGCCGGCGGGGGGCGGGGGGGGAGGCCCCCGCGTCCGCGATGGGACGGCTTGTCCCTCCAAACGGAGTAGACCAAGGCAGCGAGGTGTACAGTGGGTAGTACTCTGAGGTGTACAGTAGGCAGTACTCTGAGGTGTACAGTGGGTAGTACTCTGAGGTGCACAGTGGGCAGTACTCTCTGAGTAGTACAGTGGTTAGTACTCTGAGGTGTACAGTGGGTAGTACTCTGAGGAGGTGCACAGTGGGCAGTACTCTCTGAGTAGTACAGTGGGTAGTACTCTGAGTAGTACAGTGGGTAGTACTCTGAGGTGTACAGTGGGTAGTACTCCATGAGGAGGTGCACAGTGGGCAGTACTCTGAGTAGTACAGTTGGTAGTACTCTGAGGTGGTGTACAGTGGGTAGTACTCTCTGAGTAGTACAGTGGGTGGTACTCTGAGGTGGTGTACAGTGGGCGGTGTGCGTGCTTCAGCGGGTCTGTGCGTTCCAGACGGTGGTGGACCAGCTGGCGGAGGTCCTGAGGCTGACGGAGGCGCTGCAGACGGAGCTCATCTCTGAGGAGCTCCCCGAGTGGAAGCAGCGGCAGCAGACGGCCTGCATCGGGGGCCCCCCCAACGCCTGCCTGGACCAGCTGCAGAACTGGTGAGAGCCCCCCTCCTGATGCACCGCCTCCTCCACCCTGATGCACCCCCTCCTCCACCCTGATGCACCCCCCTCCTCCACCCTGATGCACCACCTCCTCCACCCTGATGCACCCCCTCCTCCACCCTGATGCACCACCTCCTCCACCCTGATGCACCCCCTCCTCCACCCCCTCCTCCACCCTGATGCACCACCTCCTCCACCCTGATCCACCACCTCCTCCACCCCGTCCTCCACAGAGACACACCCCCTCCTCCACCCTGATGCACCCCCTCCTCCACCCTGATGCACCCCCTCCTCCACCCTGATGCACCCCCTCCTCCACAGAGACACACCCCCTCCTCCACCCTGATCCACCACCTCCTCCACCCCGTCCTCCACAGAGACACACCACCTCCTCCACCCTGATGCACCCCCTCCTCCACCCGGATGCACCCCCTCCTCCACCCTGATGCACCCCCTCCTCCACCTCCTCCACCACCTAGCCCCCTCCAGACCGTCTCCTCCCCCCCAGGTTCACGGCGGTCGGGGAGACCCTGCAGCAGGTGCGGCAGCAGCTGAAGAAGCTGCAGGAGTTGGAGCAGAAGCTGACCTACGAGCAGGACCCCATCAGCCAGGAGAAGACCTCCAGCCTGGAGACCCGCGCCCTGGAGCTCTTCAGGAGCCTCCTCACCCAGTAAGACCCCCCCTACTCACCCAGTAAGACCCCCCCTCCTCACCCAGTAAGACCCCCCCTCCTCACCCAGTAAGACCCCCCCTCCTCACCCAGTAAGACCCCCCCTCCTCACCCAGTAAGACCTCCCCCCAGTAAGACCTGCCCCTCCTCAACCAGTAAGACCCCCCCCCTCCTCACCCAGTAAGACCTCCCCCCCAGTAAGACCTGCCCCTCCTCAACCAGTAAGACCTCCCCCTCCGCACCCAGTAAGACCTCCCCCCCAGTAAGACCTCCCCCTCCTCCCCCAGTAAGACCCCCCCCCTCCTCACCAAGTAAGACCCCCCCCCCAGTAAGACCCCCCCCTCCTCACCCAGCAAGACCCCCCCTCCCCCCCAGTAAGACCTCCCCCCCAGTAAGACCCCCCCCTCCTCACCCAGTAAGACCTCCCCCCCAGTAAGACCTGCCCCTCCTCACCCAGTAAGACCTCCCCCCCAGTAAGACCTCCCCCTCCTCCCCCAGTAAGACCTCCTCAAGTGTGTGTGTGTGTGTGTGTGTGTGTGTGTGTGTGTGTGTGTGTGTGTGTGTGTTAGCTCCATGGTGGTGGAGCGTCAGCCCTGTATGCCGACCCACCCCCAGAGAGCCCTGGTGCTGAAGACTGGAGTCCAGTTCACCGTCAAACTACGGTACCACTGACTGACTGACTGACTGACTGACTGACTGACTGACTGACTCTCACACACATTCTAATCACTTAGAACCAGCCCTAACAGGTTAGAACCAGTCCTAACAGAACCAGTCCTAACAGGTTAGAACCAGTCCTAACAGA
>NC_079415.1:36040751-36068251 GCF_026213295.1 Gadus chalcogrammus | reverse complement strand
ATGGTGCGGTGGTGTAGTGATGGTGCTGTGGTGTAGTGATGGTGCGGTGGTGTAGTGATGGTGTAGTGATGGTGTAGTGATGGTACTTTGGTGTAGTGATGGTGCGGTGGTGTCGTGATGGTGTAGTGATGGTACTTTGGTGTAGTGATGGTGCGGTGGTGTAGTGATGGTGTAGTGATGGTGTAGTGATGGTACTTTGGTGTAGTGATGGTGTGGTGGTGTAGTGATGGTACTTTGGTGTAGTGATGGTGTAGTGATGGTACTTTGGTGTAGTGATGGTGTAGTGATGGTGTAGTGATGGTGCGGTGGTGTAGTGATGGTACTTTGGTGTAGTGATGGTGTAGTGATGGTGTGGTGATGGTGTGGTGGTGTAGTGATGGTGTGGTGGTGTAGTGATGGTGCGGTGGTGTATTGATGGTGTAGTGATGATGTAGTGATGGTGCGGTGGTGTAGTGATGGTGTAGTGATGGTGTAGTGATGGTGTAGTGATGGTACTTTGGTGTAGTGATGGTGTGGTGGTGTAGTGATGGTGTAGTGATGGTGCGGTGCTGTTCCAGGGCGCGACGGAGAAGAGCTTCCCGTTCTGGCTGTGGATGGAGGGGATCCTGGACCTCATCAACGACACCTGCTAGCTCTCTGGAACGACGGGTCAGTCAGCACCAGAACCCTGAAGAACCCTAGAGAACCCCAAAGAACCCTGGAGAACCCCAAAGAACCCTAGAGAAGCCTGGAGAAGCCTGGAGAACCCAGAACCCTAGAGAACCCCAAAGAACCCAAAATAACCCTGGAGAAGCCTGGAGAACCCCAAAGAACCCTAGAGAAGCCTGGAGAACCCAGAACCCTAGAGAACCCCAAAGAACCCAAAATAACCCTGGAGAAGCCTGGAGAACCCATAAACCTAGATAAGCCAGAACCCTGGAGAACCCTAGCGAACCCTAGAGAACCCCAAAGAACCCTAGAGAACACAAAACTAGGGATCGACCGATACGGATTTTTTAGGGCCGATACGATACCGATATTTTTTCATCAGCCTTAGCCGATACGCCGATACCGATATTTAGAGCCGATACTACTTTTTTTTTTTTTTGCTCCCTCAATCATAATAATTACACTGATAACAAATGTTACAAGTCTCAATTAAAAAAAAGGAACATTTATTGAACTTCAATATAGAAACCAAGATAACAGAGCCCAGGAGAACCCGGTCTGTAGTCCAGACCCGGACTGTAGACCGGTCTGTAGTCCAGACCCAGACTGTAGACCGGTCTGTAGTCCAGACCCAGACTGTGGACCGGTGTGTAGTCCAGACCCAGACTGTGGACCGGTGTGTAGTCCAGACCCAGACTGTAGACCGGTCTGTAGTCCAGACCCAGACTGTAGACCGGTCTGTAGTCCAGACCCAGACTGTGGACCGGTCTGTAGTCCAGACCCAGACTGTGGACCGGTGTGTAGTCCAGACCCAGACTGTAGACCGGTCTGTAGTCCAGACCCAGACTGTAGACCGGTCTGTAGTCCAGACCCAGACTGTAGACCGGTCTGTAGTCAGGGTCCGGGGGACCCTGGTCTTCTTCGTTGTCTTCTGGGGACAACGACGATGGATTAATTAATTGGTGTTTCTAACAACCCCAGATGCATCATGGGCTTCCTCAGCAAAGAGCGGGAGAAGGTGTTGCTAAGCGACTGTTCCCCGGGAACCTTCCTGCTGAGGTTCAGCGAGAGCAGCCGGGAGGGAGCGATCACCTTCACCTGGATAGAGCACGACATGCACGGTACACACACACACACACACACACACACACACACACACAGTGGCGGGGAGATGTGGTGTAAAGCGGTCTGTTAATGGTGTGTGTGTGTGTGTGTGTGTGTGTGTGTGTGTGTGTGTGTGTGTGTGTGTGTGTGTGTGTGTGTGTGTGTGTGTGTGTGTGTGTGTGTGTGTGTGTGTGTGTGTGTGTGTGTGTAGACAAGCCGGTGTACCACTCCGTGGAGCCCTACACCAAGCGGGAGCTCACGGCCGTCTCTCTGGCCGACATCATCCGCACCTACAAGGTGATGGCGGCCGAGAACATCCCGGAGAACCCGCTCCGCTTCCTGTACCCCGACATCCCCAAGGACCAGGCCTTCAGCAAGTACTACCCCCCCCCCAGCGACGGTGAGCACCTACCCCAGACTCACTGCCTACCTACCCCAGAGTCACTGCCTACCTACCCCAGAGTCACTGCCTACCTACCCCAGAGTCACTGCCTACCTACCCCAGAGTCACTACCTACCTACCCCAGAGTCACTACCTACCTACCCCAGAGTCACTACCTACCTACCCCAGAGTCACTGCCTACCTACCCCAGAGTCACTACCTACCTACCCCAGAGTCCCCACCTACCTACCCCAGAGTCCCCACCTACCTACCCCAGAGTCACCACCTACCTACCCCAGAGTCACTACCTACCTACCCCAGAGTCACTACCTACCTACCCCAGAGTCACTACCTACCTACCCCAGAGTTACTACCTACCTACCCCAGAGTCACTACCTACCTACCCCAGAGTCACTACCTACCTACCCCAGAGTCACTACCTACCTACCCCAGAGTCACTACCTACCTACCCCAGAGTCACTACCTACCCCAGAGTTACTACCTACCTACCCCAGAGTCACTACCTACCTACCCCAGAGTCACTACCTACCTACCCCAGAGTCACTACCTACCCCAGACTCACTACCTACCTACCCCAGAGTCACTGCCTACCTACCCCAGAGTCACTACCTACCTACCCCAGAGAGTCTCAGTGGGGCCAGAAGGAGCCAACCTTCATACCAGAGAGTTAGTTATGTGTGGTTAAATCACAGTCTGTCTGCCTGTCTGTCTGTCTGTCTGCCTGTCTGTCTGCCTCTCTGTCTGCCTGCCTGTCTGTCTGTCTGTCTGTCCAGCTCCAGAGCCCATGGAGGAGGGGAATGCAGTGAAGAGTGGATACATGAAGACAGAACTGATCTCGGTGTCTGAGGTGTACGTTAACACACAACACACACACACACACCCCTTGCGGCAACCTCTGACCTGATTCTAGTGGTGAGCTCTGACTCTAGTGGTGACCTCTAACCTGATTCTAGTGGTGACCTCTGACCTGACTCTAGTGGTAACCTCTGACTCTAGTGGTGACCTCTGACTCTAGTGGTGACCTCTGACCTGATTCTAGTGGTGACCTCTGACCTGACTCTAGTGGTGACCTCTGACTCTAGTGGTGACCTCTGACTCTAGTGGTGACCTCTGACCTGATTCTAGTGGTGACCTCTGACCTGACTCTAGTGGTGACCTCTGACTCTAGTGGTGACCTCTGACTCTAGTGGTGACCTCTGACCTGATTCTAGTGGTGACCTCTGACCTGACTCTAGTGGTGACCTCGGACCTGACTCTAGTGGTGACCTCTGACTCTAGTGGTGACCTCTGACCTGATTCTAGTGGTGACCTCTGACCTGATTCTAGTGGTGACCTCTGACCTGACTAGTGGTGACCTCTGACCTGACTTTAGTGGTGACCTCTGACCTGACTCTAGTGGTGACCTCTGATTCTAGTGGTGACCTCTGACCTGACTCTAGTGGTGACCTCTGACTCTAGTGGTGACCTCTGACTCTAGTGGTGACCTCTGACCTGACTCTAGTGGTGACCTCTGATTCTAGTGGTGACCTCTGACCTGACTCTAGTGGTGACCTCTGACTCTAGTGGTGACCTCTGACTCTAGTGGTGACCTCTGACTCTAGTGGTGACCTCTGACTCTAGTGGTGACCTCTGACCTCTTTCCTCTGACCTTGCAGCCCCCCATCCCGTCTCCAGGACAACATGATGCCCATGTCACCTGACGACTTCAGACACCTGGAGCAGTTCGTCAGTGTGCCCAGTAACATCGATGACCTAGTGAGGCGCACACACACACACACACACACACACACACACACACACACACACACACACACACACACACACACACACACACACACACACACACACACACACACACACACACACACACACACACACACACACACACCTAATGGCTAATGTCAATACTAACAGGAAGGGTATTTGGGAGATCTCCTGTTTAGGAACTCTATACATTTTAGTGAAAAATGTGATTTCGGTAAATGCAGCGTTTGATGCTAACGTTAACGACATAATAATGCTTGTGAGTGCGATTGACGGCGCTGTAGTTAACACTAACGATACGATCGATGCTAACGCTGATTATCAATGCTAACGCTAATGATTAATGCGCTAACGCTAATGATTAATACTAATGTTAATATCAATACTAATGCTTGTGAGTGCGAGTGATGACGCTATTTAACACTAATTATACGATTTAGGCTAATGCTAATGATGAATGATAAAGCTAATGATGAATGCTAACGCTAATGATCGATGCTAACGCTAATGATGAATGACAAGGCTAATGATGAATGCTAACGTTCTGTTTCTTCCTACAGATGACCGACTGACCGACGGCCTCACATCATAAGCGGCATAAACACATGGCATTGGCAGCCATGCTTTTTGTGTATTGTTTTTTTGTTTCAGGATATTCTTACTTATATCAGAGTATTCTAACTTTTGAGAGTACTTTTACTCACGAGAGTACTTTTACCTAAGAGAGTACTTAAGTGGTGTCCGAATGCCTTGACTTGTTTTCGAGCATATGAGCTTCTCTAAGTGTGCTGCAGGTTGTACGTTTGAATCCGTCTAACATTATTTTGGGTTGTAGAGTTTGGGTAGTATGTAACGTTGTAGTTTGGGTAAAGGCTGTTCCCCATCTCCCCTTCAGAACCTCTGGCTTTAATTGATGTGCCCCAGATCACTGGAAACATAAAAAACACAAATAAAATGTTGTCAGGTGCCGGGATTCATGTTTCAGTGTCACTGGCCTATGATTCGTTACCTTAAGTAGGCCTTACCTTGGATAAGGTTCCTTAATGAGGCCTTACCTTGGATTAGATACCTTAAGTAGGCCTTATCTTCCCATATGTCTCATCACCCTGACTGCCTCCAGCAGCTCTCATCGTTGGTCAGTAAAACTTCTTTCTCTCTACGTTCCAGAGTTGAGTTTCACTATGAAAGCATTGGCAGACTTCAGGTTTATGTACACAGGCTTTATAAATACACACGTCACCGCCGCGACGGACGGCGTCATGAGAAAGGATCACTGTCGCTTTTACAAATAAATAACATCCATCACAAAGATGTGACGTCTGTCACCTGTTCGGACATCGTCTGCGTAACCCTGCTGTCCGATCACACTGAAACCTTACACTGCACACACAAATATACACACACTTTAAGTTGGAGCACTTGACAACTCAACACAACAGACTGACAGATTGAAAACTGCTGATAAACCAGTCTCAACAAGTGTCACCCAGTCTAGGCTAGTCTCAACCAGTGTCACCCAGTCTAGACTAGTCTCAACCAGTGTAAACCAGTCTAGACTAGTGTAAACCAGTCTAGAATAGTGTAAACCACTCTAGCATAAACCAGTCATAATATCAACAGTTCTAACATCAGTTTATATTTGTGGAGGCATCAAAGCAGTGTTCCTTTAGAAGGCATCGTCATATTTCTACGCAAGACCTTGTAACACGACCAGAAACACAGACAGTTGATTGTTTAATGAAGGGGCGGGGCCAATACAAAGGGGGCGGGGAAAAGAGGGGGGAGTATTATTCAGAGTAAGTGGATGGTCCCTTCAGGGGTTGAGGGATAAGAGTTGAATTCAGGCCAAGGTTACTGGGAAATGAAGGGCTAACAGGGCGAGGTTAAAGGCTAACAGAGGGGGGGTTAAGGGCTACAGCAGGCCGTCCAGGTTGTTCCCAGAGGGGGGGTTAAGGGCTAACAGGGGTGGGTTAAGGGCTACAGCAGGCCGTCCAGGTTGTTCCCAGAGGGGGGGTTAAGGGCTAACAGAGGGGGGGTTAAGGGCTAACAGGGCGAGGTTAAAGGCTAACAGAGGGGGGGTTAAGGGCTACAGCAGGCCGTCCAGGTTGTTCCCAGAGGGGGGGTTAAGGGCTAACAGAGGGGGGGTTAAGGGCTACAGCAGGCCGTCCAGGTTGTTCCCAGAGGGGGGGTTAAGGGCTACAGCAGGCCGTCCAGGTTGTTCCCTGCCACCTCAGGGGTCTGGGGGGGCTGGGGGGGGCTGGGGGTGGGGTGGTAGTCCTGCAGGATGGTGACCACGTCATGATGGCCGAAATGCACCGCCTCGTCCATAGGGGTGTTCCCCCACCTGCACACACACAAGTGTAGCATATGTGTGTGTGTGTGTGTGTGTGTGTGTGTGTGTGTGTGTGTGTGTGTGTGTGTGTGTGTGTGTGTGTGTGTGTGTGTGTGTGTGTGTGTGTACCTGTCTTTAGGGACTGCGTTGACCTTACAGGCCTCCAGGAGGAACCGAACCACCTCAGCATGACCTGAAACGCACGCACACGAACACACACACACACACACACACACACACACAGTTAGAGGTGGCCCAGCCGTCCGCCCTCAGTGAGTGACAGGCTCTTGTCAGGGAGCCAGTTTGTGGGCGTCGGCCTCTCCGTGAGTCATTTGATTTCTGACCAATCAGACATCTCTTCCTTGATTGGTTTGGGGAAGCCAACTGGCCTGTCAATCAAAGGTGTGTTAACCAGTAGCTAGTGTGTTCTGTGATGTGATGTCTCTCTGGGTCATCAGGGTAGACCTGCCCCACACCTCAACGCTCCCCCCCCCCCCCCAGTGGGGGGTGGTGGTCTCACCCCCCCCCCCCAGTGGGTGGTCTCACTCTACCTTCGGCCGCCGCAACGTGGAGCGCCGTCCGCGAGTCGTAGTCCCTCTGCTCCATATCCATGGAGGACAGCGCAAACCTGCACACACACACACACACACACACACACACACACATACATACACACACACACACACACACACACACACACACAGTAGGTTAAGGGGAGGTTGGGGCTCATTGCAGTAGGTTAAGGGGAGGTTGTGGCTCTGTGCAGTAGGTTAAGGGGAGGTTGGGGCTCAGGGCAGTAGGTTAAGGGGAGGTTGGGGCTCTCACGGCAGTAGGTTAAGGGGAGGTTGGGGCTCAGGGCAGTAGGTTAAGGGGAGGTTGTGGCTCTCACGGCAGTAGGTTAAGGGGAGGTTGGGGCTCAGGGCAGTAGGTTAAGGGGAGGTTGTGGCTCTCACGGCAGTAGGTTAAGGGGAGGTTGGGGCTCAGGGCAATAGGTTAAGGGGAGGTTGTGGCTCTCACGACAGTAGGTTAAGGGGAGGTTGGGGCTCAGGGCAGTAGGTTAAGGGGAGGTTGTGGCTCTCACGGCAGTAGGTTAAGGGGAGGTTGGGGCTCAGGGCAGTAGGTTAAGGGGAGGTTGTGGCTCTCACGGCAGTAGGTTAAGGGGAGGTTGGGGCTCAGGGCAGTAGGTTAAGGGGAGGTTGTGGCTCTCACGGCAGTAGGTTAAGGGGAGGTTGGGGCTCAGGGCAGTAGGTTAAGGGGAGGTTGTGGCTCTCACGGCAGTAGGTTAAGGGGAGGTTGGGGCTCAGGGCAGTAGGTTAAGGGGAGGTCTCACCTCCTCAGCGCGGACACGTCTCCAGTGTAGGCAGCAAACAGCAGATTAATCACAGACTTCACCTGCAAACAAACAGCAGTGATCGGATCAATCGGGACGATTAGCCATATGATCAATAACATAGCTACTACAAGAGACAGACAGACAGACAGACAGACAGACAGACAGACAGACAGGCAGGCAGGCAGGCAGGCAGGCAGGCAGGCAGACAGACAGACAGACAGACAGACAGACAGACAGACAGACACCCACCCTCTGGTCTCCCCCCTCCCTGCGGGGGTCCAGTTTCTTGGCGAAGTGTTTCAGGTTGTCGTAGTTGTGGAAGTTACACAGAGACAGCAGATCCTGAAACCGACCAATCACAGGTTACTACTGACCGACCAATCACACACTACTACTGACCGACCAATCACACACTACTACTGACCAACCAATCACACACTACTACTGTGTAGCATTAATGTTATCAGAGAAGCTGTAGCCTAGACTTATCAGTGACACTATAGCGTAGCGTTGTGGGTGGAGCTGTAGCCTAGCGTTATCCTTGAGGCTGTAGCATTAGCGTTGTGGGTGGCGCTACAGCGTAGCGTTAGGGTTGTGGGTGGAGCTGTAGCCTAGCGTTATCAGTGAGGCTGTAGCATTAGCGTTGTGGGTGGCGCTGCAGCGTAGCGTTAGGGTTGTGGGTGGAGCTGTAGCCTAGCGTTATCCTTCAGGCTGTAGCGTTAGCGTTGTGGGTGGCGCTGCAGCGTTAGCGTTGTCGGTGGAGCTGTAGCCTAGTGTTATCAGTGAGGCTGTAGCATTATTGTGGGTGGCGCTGCAGTGTAGCGTTAGCACGGCGGGGCTGACGTACGGTGCAGAAGCGGATCCCTCTGACACTGTTGCCCAGCTTGTCCAGCGGGGGCGACCAACACATGACCCCCATCACGTTGGGCACCACCAGCAGGATCCCCCCCGACACCCCAGACTTGGCCGGCAGGCCCACCTGGGGGAGCAGCGCACCGCAGAGGGTTACCACGGTCACAGGGGTTACCACGGTTACAGTTACTACAGTTACCAAGGGTACAGGGTTAGCAATGCTGCCCATGTTTTACCGGGATTATGGAGGTCAAGGTTAGAGGGTTACAAAGGTCACCAAGGTTACAGGGTTACCAAGGTTACCGGGTGACAAGGTTAGAGGGTTACCAAGGTCACCAAGGTTACAGGGTGACAGTGTTACCAAGGTTACAGGGTTACCAAGGGTACAGGGTTACCAAGGTCACCAAGGTTACCAAGGTCACCAAGGGGACAGGGTCACCAAGGTTACCAAGTTAACAGGATTACCAAGGGGACAGGGTCACCAAGGTTACAGGGTTACCAAGGTTACCAAGGTAACCAAGGGGACAGGGTTACCAAGGTTACCAAGGTCACCAAGGGGACAGGGTTACCAAGGTTACAGGTTGACAGTGTTACAAAAGTTACACAGTGACCAGGTCACCGAGGTTACAGGGTCACCAAGGTTACAGGGTCACCGAGGTTACAGGGTTACCGGGTGACAAGGTCACCGAGGTGACAGGGTGACAGGGTCGCCATGGTGACAGGGGTTAGCAGCAGCAGGCTGAGCAGCGGTACTGACGTGGAAGGCGAACTGGCCTGAGAAGTCGTACATGCCACAGGAGTGCATGAGGCTCAGGGTGTTCCGCACCGCCTCCGGGCTCAGGACACGCTCTCCTGTGATTGGACAGAAGCCGCCGTTGGCCAGTGTGGCCGCCATGACGCTAGCGCTCTCACAGGTGACCTCGATGGAGCAGAGCTAGCAGGGAGGAGAGACGTTAGCATTAGCTCAGTGGCTAACTGAACAGCTAGCAGGGAGGAGAGACGTTAGCATAAGCTCACTGGATAACTGAACAGCTAGCAGGGAGGAGAGACTCGACAGCTTACTGATAGCTCACTGGCTAACTGAACTTGTTGGCCATTGGATCAAACATTGAAATGACAAGCTAACTCCCAGCTAACTGAAGAGGGAGCTAACAGACAAGCCCTTCGAATACAGAGCTGGACTTATCCCAACCTGGAAGACCTGTCGAGCCAGTGCTGTGGTCGCCTCAACAACAGAACAATCAACATCATCTGTTTCTCCCGTCACACGGAAGAGGAGCTGTCCATCACTGACCTGGAAGTAGAAATCCAGGATGGAGGTCATGTCCGTTCCCTCGGGGAAACACTGAAAGAAAGAGACGGGGTCAGACTGATAGGCCCCCCCCAGCGGATGGTCCAGTCCACTGGCATCACCAGTGGGAGTGTCCACCACTGGTGACCAATGGGTGGATTGTGGAGCGGCGTCTCGTGGTCTCCTACCTTCTTCTCCTTCAGGTAGTAGCCAATAGCAAAGTTGCGGTCTCCTGACTCTCGCTCTGACTGGAACCTGCGAGGGAAACACCGCGGTTTAGGCTCCAGCGGCCGCAGCTCCTCCACTTAGACTGCAACATTACACTCAACGTAATACTGCATGTAGTGCAGTACTTTAAAAGGAATGCAGTACTCTGTGAGGAGGTTGGTATTGGAGTATATTGTACTCACGTGGCATTGCTGAAGCCTACATACTCATTTCCTGCCAATTTGTTCATGAAGTCCATAACCTAGAGATACAAACCAGATCAACACCAGGTCAACACCAGGTCCACACCAGATCAACACCAGGTCAACACCAGATCAACACCAGGTCAACACCATCATAAGTTCAGAATAGTGTTAGTCAATTTTTAGCTTAGAAGTAGTGATCTGTAGCAAGCTATTCTACTGCACACACACAATTACACACACACACACACACACACACACACACACACACACACACACACACACACACACACACACACACACACACACACACACACACACACACACACACACACACACACACACACACACACACACACACACACACATACTCACATAGTCGAACTTCTCAGCGTTGCTCGCTCCGTGCTGTCGACCAGAAATACTTGGTTATAAATGACAAACATTTAGCTAATACATGTAGCTAATGCGTTAGCACTACAACTGACATGTAGCTTATTAAACAGTCAAATGACATTTAGCTAACACATATAGCTAATGCATTAGCACTTCAACTGACATCGAATTGATCAAACAGAGATAGCCAAATCACTACCGTTAGGATTAGGATAGGATTCATGCTGGGATTCATTCAAGGATTTAAGTCTTAACATCAGAGTAGTGAGTTCTTTGAGTTGACCAGGTGAGAGGGTTAGATTATGATTTATCTGATTCTTGTGTTTAGTTAAAGTGTTGGTTAGTCAGTTAGAGGCATACACATCTGGAGGTCCTGTTCTAAACATCTGGTTGATATCTAGTGGATCTGTTTCAGGAGACAGAGTGTTGGTTAGTTAGTTAGTCGACTGTAGAGGTACTAGTTTATATCTAGTGGATCTGGTTCAGGAGACAGAGTGTTGGTTAGTCGACTGTAGGGGTACTAGTTTATATCTAGTGGATCTGGTTCAGGAGACAGAGTGTTGGTTAGTCGACTGTAGAGGTACTAGTTTATATCTAGTGGATCTGGTTCAGGAGACAGAGTGTTGGTTAGTCGACTGTAGAGGTACTAGTTTATATCTAGTGGATCTGGTTCAGGAGGCAGAGTGTTGGTTAGTTGGTTAGTCGACTGTAGAGGTACTAGTTTATATCTAGTGGATCTGGTTCAGGAGGCAGAGTGTTGGTTAGTCGACTGTAGAGGTACTAGTTTATATCTAGTGGATCTGGTTCAGGAGGCAGAGTGTTGGTTAGTCGACTGTAGAGGTACTAGTTTATATCTAGTGGATCTGGTTCAGGAGGCAGAGTGTTGGTTAGTTGTTTAGTCGACTGTAGAGGTACTAGTTTATATCTAGTGTATCTGGTTCAGGAGGCAGAGTGTTGGTTAGTTGTTTAGTCGACTGTAGAGGTACTAGGTATATCTAGTGGATCTGGTTCAGGAGAAAGAGTGTTGGTTAGTTAGTTAGTCGACTGTAGAGGTACTAGGTATATCTAGTGGATCTGTTTCAGGAGACAGAGTGTTGGTTAGTTAGTTAGTCGACTGTAGAGGTACTAGTTTATATCTAGTGGATCTGTTTCAGGAGACAGAGTGTTGGTTAGTTAGTTAGTCGACTGTAGAGGTACTAGGTATATCTAGTGGATCTGTTTCAGGAGACAGAGTGTTGGTTAGTTAGTTAGTCGACTGTAGAGGTACTAGTTTATATCTAGTGGATCTGGTTCAGGAGAAAGAGTGTTGGTTAGTTAGTTAGTCGACTGTAGAGGTACTAGGTATATCTAGTGGATCTGGTTCAGGAGACTGAGTGTTGGTTAGTTGTTTAGTCGACTGTAGAGGTACTAGGTATATCTAGTGGATCTGGTTCAGGAGAAAGAGTGTTGGTTAGTTAGTTAGTCGACTGTAGAGGTACTAGTTTATATCTAGTGGATCTGGTTCAGGAGACAGAGTGTTGGTTAGTCGACTGTAGAGGTACTAGTTTATATCTAGTGGATCTGGTTCAGGAGACAGAGTGTTGGTTAGTCGACTGTAGAGGTACTAGTTTATATCTAGTGTATCTGGTTCAGGAGGCAGAGTGTTGGTTAGTTGGTTAGTCGACTGTAGAGGTACTAGTTTATATCTAGTGTATCTGGTTCAGGAGACAGAGTGTTGGTTAGTCGACTGTAGAGGTACTAGTTTATATCTAGTGGATCTGGTTCAGGAGACAGAGTGTTGGTTAGTCGACTGTAGAGGTACTAGTTTATATCTAGTGTATCTGGTTCAGGAGGCAGAGTGTTGGTTAGTTGTTTAGTCGACTGTAGAGGTACTAGTTTATATCTAGTGGATCTGGTTCAGGAGACAGAGTGTTGGTTAGTCGACTGTAGAGGTACTAGTTTATATCTAGTGGATCTGGTTCAGGAGACAGTGTTGGTTAGTTGGTTAGTCGACTGTAGAGGTACTAGTTTATATCTAGTGTATCTGGTTCAGGAGACAGAGTGTTGGTTAGTTGGTTAGTCTACTGTAGAGGTACTAGTTTATATCTAGTGGATCTGGTTCAGGAGAAAGAGTGTTGGTTAGTTAGTTAGTCGACTGTAGAGGAAGCCAACATCACCTGAGACGCTTAGAACTAGCATCTGAGAGGGTCCATAAGAGTTGGTAGCTCTTGGTCCCCGGCCTATCAGAACACGGGGACCACCGCCCGGCCTATCAGAACACAGGGACCACCGCCCGGCCTATCAGAACACAGGGACCCCTGCCCGTCCTATCAGAACACAGGGACCAGCGCCCGGCCTATCAGAGCACAGGGACCACCGCCCGGCCTATCAGAGCACAGGGACCACCGCCCGGCCAATCAGATGTCAGCCAGTCCTCCGGTACGGGGGGCTCTGTAGCGTCGGCCCCTAGCTACGTCACCAACCAAATCACTAGGGGCCGCTCGGTGGTGTTCGGTCGCCGGGGAACGGCTGCAGAAACCGGAGGCGACCGGATGGTGTCTTCATGGAGGCGATGTGACGGATCCGGATCGGAGCGGTCGGGCGCGTGGGCGAGCGACGGCCCCTCCTCTCTCTCTCTTAATCCCAGAGAGAGGATCATCTCTAATCCCCTCCTGGCCTCCGCCAGCCTCGCTCCACGTCCTCTACCCCCCTCCACCAGCCCGCTACGTCACCCCCAGCCCGCTACGTCACTCCACGTCCTCTACCCCCCTCCACCAGGCCCGCTGCGTCACCCCCAGCGCCGCTACGTCACTCCACGTCCTCTACCCCCCTCCACCAGGCCCGCTGCGTCACTCCCAGCGCCGCTACGTCACTCCCAGCGCCGCTACGTCACTCCCAGCGCCGCTACGTCACTCCCAGCGCCGCTACGTCACTCCACGTCCTCTAACCCCCTCCACCAGGCCCGCTGCGTCACTCCCAGCGCCGCTACGTCACTACCAGCGCCGCTACGTCACTCCCAGCACCGCTACGTCACTCCCAGCCCGCTACGTCACTCCCAGCGCCGCTACGTCACTCCCAGCGCCGCTACGTCACTCCCAGCGCCGCTACGTCACTCCACGTCCTCTAACCCCCCTCCACCAGGCCCGCTGCGTCACTCCCAGCGCCGCTACGTCACTCCCAGCGCCGCTACGTCACTCCCAGCCCGCTACGTCACTCCCAGCCCGCTACGTCACTCCTAGCCCGCTACGTCACTCCCAGCGCCGCTACGTCACTCCCAGCGCCACTACGTCACTCCCAGCCCGCTACGTCACTCCCAGCCCGCTACGTCACTCCCGGCGCCGCTACGTCACTCCCAGCCCGCTACGTCACTCCCAGCCCGCTACGTCACTCCCAGCGCCCCTACGTCACTCCCAGCCCGCTACGTCACTCCCAGCGCCCCTACGTCACTCCCAGCCCGCTACGTCACTCCCAGCACCGCTACGTCACTCCCAGCCCGCTACGTCACTCCCAGCGCCGCTACGTCACTCCCAGCGCCGCTACGTCACTCCCAGCGCCGCTACGTCACTCCCAGCCCGCTACGTCACTCCCAGCGCCGCTACGTCTCTCCCAGCGCCGCTAAGTCACTCCCTGGTACCTACATGAGACTGCTGTATAGCGGAGGTGTGTGTGTGGTGTGCACGTACCTTAATAAGTGACGTGCACACAATGGCTCCCGCGTTCACCATGGGGTTGTGGGGTTTATCTGAAGAACATCAATCACAGCATGACATCACATGACATCACAGCATGACATCACATGACATCACAGCATGACATCACATGACATCACAGCATGACATCACATTACATCACAGCATGACATCACATGACATTACAGCATGACATCACATGACATCACAGCATGACATCACATGACATCACAGCATGACATCACAGCATGACATCACATGACATCACAGCATGACATCACATCATGACATCACAGCATGACATCACAGCATGACATCACATCACAACATCACAGCATGACATCACATCATGAGACCAGTGGGTGAGACCAGAGGGTGAGACCAGAGGGTGAGACTAAAGGGTGAGACCAGAGGGTGAGACCAGAGGGTGAGACTAAAGGGTGAGACCAGAGGGTGAGACCAGAGACTAAAGGGTGAGACCAGAGGGTGAGGCCAGAGGGAGAGACCGGCGGGAGAGACCAGCGGATGAGACCAGAGGGTGAGACCAGCGGGTCAGGCCAGCGGGAGAGACCAGCGGGAGAGACCAGCGGGTGAGACCAGCGGGAGAGACCAGCGGGGGAGACCAGCGGCTGTCTCACCGTCCTCGTTGAGGAAGAGCTTGTTGAAGCGCAGGCCGCTGGGCTCCTTGCCGATGAAGCGGTGCACGTAGTCGGTGCCGTGGTCGTGCACGGCGATGGCGTACTTCAGCGGCTTCACACACGACTGCAGGCAGAACGGCACCTTGGTGTCCCCCACCGTGTGCCTGGGGGAGGGAGGGGGAGGGGGGGGGAGAGAGAGGTCAAACCAGTCGACCTACAGGTGAAGGGTCTCCCCGCCGTCCCCCTCCCCTCTCGGTACCTCAGCCCCACCGCGGCGACCCCACCCAGAGAGGGATCTGAAGTGACGGTGTGGATGGGGCATTGTGGGTAATGTAGTACCTCTGTCCGTCTACGGTGCAGAGGGACACGGCCCAGAGGTCGGGGCTGAAGCGGGCCAGCTGGGGGATGTAGTCCGCCACCTAGAGGACAGACGGAGGCGCTACATCAACGAGGACCGGCTGAGGTGTGAGGGCTGTGATTGGTTGTGGTGTCAGGGGGGGCTCACCTGCCCCCCAGGTATCTTCTTGGCGTTGTGGTAGAGCTCGTCGATGTGCGCGCAGAAGGGCTGGAAGTCCGGGATGACGAACTTCTTGCGGAACGCCTGCGTCAGCAGCACGATGTTACTCTGCACACACCTGGAGCCAGAGGCGTCAGGACCCCCCCCACAGGACCCCCCCCACCAAAGGACCCCCCACCTGGAGCCAGAGGCGTCAGGACCCCCCCCACCGGACCCCCCACCTGGAGCCAGAGGCGTCAGGACCCCCCCCACAGGACCCCCCCACCAAAGGACCCCCCACCTGGAGCCAGAGGCGTCAGGACCCCCCCCACCAAAGGACCCCCCACCTGGAGCCAGAGGCGTCAGGAGCCCCCCCACAGGACCCCCCCCACCAAAGGACCCCCCACCTGAAGCCAGAGGCGTCAGGACCCCCCCCACCGGACCCCCCACCTGGAGCCAGAGGCGTCAGGACCCCCCCACAGGACCCCCCCACCAAAGGACCCCCCACCTGGAGCCAGAGGCGTCAGGACCCCCCCACCAAAGGACCCCCCACCTGGAGCCAGAGGCGTCAGGACCCCCCCCACAGGACCCCCCCACCAAAGGACCCCCCACCTGGAGCCAGAGGCGTCAGGACCCCCCCCACAGGACCCCCCCACCAAAGGACCCCCCACCTGGAGCCAGAGGCGTCAGGACCCCCCCACCAAAGGACCCCCCACCTGGAGCCAGAGGCGTCAGGACCCCCCCCACAGGACCCCCCCCACCAAAGGACCCCCCACCTGGAGCCAGAGGCGTCAGGACCCCCCACCTGGAGCCAGAGGCGTCAGGACCCCCCCACAGGACCCCCCCCACCTGGAGCCAGAGGCGTCAGGACCCCCCCCACCACCACCAACACCCCCCCACCTGGAGCCAGAGGCGTCAGGACCCCCCCCACCACCACCAACACCCCCCCACCTGGAGCCAGAGGCGTCAGGACCCCCCCCACAGGACCCCCCCCACCTGGAGCCAGAGGCGTCAGGACCCCCAACCTGGAGCCAGAGGCGTCAGGACCCCACCGCTACCACCCCCCCCCGCTGAGCTACAGGGAGTAGAACCCCAGCCCTGCAGTGTTAGTGCCTGTTAGACCTGACTGGGTCTGGGTCTGGGTCTGGGTCAGGGTCAGGGTCTGGGTCTGGGTCTTGGTCTGGGTCTGGGTCTGGTGGTCTGGGTCTGGGACTGGGTCTGGGTCTGGGTCTGGGTCTGGGTCTGGGTCTGGGTCTGGGACTGGGTCTGGGTCTAGGCAGAGGGTCCGGGTTCGTACTTCTTGAAAAGGTGCCGGTCCAGGGCTCCATCCGACGTGGTCTTCATGATGACCTTCAGCATCTCCATACACTCCTTGAGGCGGGGGTCTCCGGTCCGGAGACCAGTGGCCTTCAAAGCCTGGGGGGGGGGGACCAGAACACAGTTAGACCCTCTGGACCCTGTTAGACCCTGGACCCTTTTACACCCTGACCCTGAGACCCCAAGACCCTGTTAGACCCTGAGACCCTGTTAGACCCTGAGACCCTGTTAGACCCCGAGACCCTGTTAGACCCCGAGACCCTGATGGACCCTGTTAGACCCTGAGACCCTGTTAGACCCCGAGACCCTGTTGGACCCTGTTGGACCCTCTAGACCCTGTTGGACCCTCTAGACACTGTTGGACCCTGTTGGACCCTCTAGACCCTCCCGACCCTGTTAGACCCTGTTAGACCCTGGACCCTGTTAGACCCTGTTAGACCCTCTAGACCCTGGACCCTGTTGGACCCTGTTGGACCCTCTAGACCCTGTTAGACCCTGTTGGACCCTGTTGGACCCTCTAGACCCTGTTGGACCCTGTTGGACCCTGTTGGACCCTCTAGACCCTGTTGGACCCTGTTGGACCCTGGAGCCTGGAGCCGTACCGTGGTGAACTTGTGGGCGGGGATCCTCTCCTGGCCCTCGGCGATGGTGTAGAACAGGAGGTCCTCCAGGCTGGGCAGGATGCCCGCCTTCCTTCTCCTGCGGACAGAGAGCAGCGCTCAGGAGAACAGGAAGTGGGATCCACTGCACAGGAAGTAGACAAGCAAGGTTCAGCGGAGCCCATTAACCACTTTGGGATAAGGTTTGGACCATTAAAGAACATTAGCTTTGTGCCAAGGATACTCGTTTAGAGTCGGGCAAAGATTAACTGAGTGCCAAATACCACTGCTCAGCCAGATGGGAAAGAATGCTAGCCTAATGCTCAGGGATGCTAGCTTAATGCTAAGGGAGGCCAGCTTAATGCTAAGGGAGGCCAGTTTAAGGATAAGGGAGGCTAGCTTAATGCTAAGGGATGCTAGCTTAATGCTAAGGGATACTAGCTCAGTGCTCAACAACACCAGTTGAGTGCTGAATAATGCTACTGTTTTGCTAAACAACATCACATCTCTGTACTGGATGCATTGTCATTCCAGGGGTCTATGCTATTGGGGGTCTAGGTGATCAAATAGTCCCAGTACTTTTCCAGCAGTTCCTACAGTAGAGGAAGGTCAGATGGATCGCCCGCGGTAGGAAAACCAGACCCAGACCCCTGCAGCAGCCTGGACCAGAACCGTTCCTCTTGAAGAGGCGTTCAAGGCCATGGGAAAATGGACCGATGGTTTGTGGTCGGAATACTCTCGGAATGATCCATGATGGTTTCTAGAACCAGTACTACGATGTTTGACCTCTGAGTCACCAAGCGGAGGTCGTCTGCAGTTATTCCAATATGCTAGCTGACATTCCAGTCTGGGATTCCAAGGAGCGCCGGAACATCTAGAGGAGGGCGGCACAAGGGATCTTCTAGTGCCTGTTCGGGTTCCTCCAATCCGATGGGCGCAGTGCATCATGGGAGATTAATCACCCAGTGCATCATGGGAAATGAATCCTCCAGTGCATCATGGGAAATGAACCCTGCAGTGCATCATGGGAAATGAATCCTGCAGTGCATCATGGGAGATGAATCCTGCAGTGCATCATGGGAGATGAATCCTACAGTGCATCATGGGAGATGCATCTGCTGGGGGATGAATCCCCCAGCAGATGCGATCCATCTGATTGGTCATTATAAGCCTATGACAGCTGTCCTGTTACCTGGTTGGTTACAAACCTACAGGAGGCTAAAGGGGGGGGGGGAGAAACGAATAAAGGTCAAATAAACACATACTTACAAATGCAAAGCAAGCAGACCCACAGGGAGGGAGAGAGACAGACAGACAGACAGACAGACAGACAGACAGACAGACAGACAGACAGACAGACAGACAGACAGACAGACAGACGGTGTGCACAGTGGCACACAATGATGATTTAGTCTCAACAGAACACTCCCCAAAAAAAAAAAAAACTTCAATTGGATCAAAAAAAAGAAAAGGTGGTTGGGGGGGGGGGGGTACGGGCCGGGGTAATGGTGCTGGGGGTGGTGTTGGGGATTGGGGGTGGTGGGGGGGGTCGGCAGCCAACCAGGCTATTGCCGGCCCCCCCCCCCGAGCCGTACTACCGGACACATTCACCGGAACATGCCTACCAGACAGATGGAAACCAGCCGTCTGACCCCCGGCTACCCAGAGACACAACGTCAGATATAATTATATATATATATATATATATATATATGATATCCATAATATGAGCTATCCCATGATGGAGGACCGTAGAGGACCGTAGATGACCTACTTCTCCGCGGCCGAGTCCTTGCTCGTCTCACCGCCGCCGTCGCTCTTGGAGCAGAGGGCTCTGGTCTGCGTGTGTACGGCCGGGTGCGGGGGCCGGGCGGCCGGGGTTCGGTGGAGGCTCCAGGGGGCCGGAGCAGGTGCCCAGCTGCCCCGGTTCGGCAGCCTCCCCGCCGGCCACTCGCTGCTGAGACATCGCGCTGTGCTCCCCCCCGCCACGCAGGACAAGGGCCGCTTAAGGTTGGACTGGAACACGTCTGTGAGCCCCGACAAAGAACGCAGATGTAACATTTCGATCTGAATTATCTTAATTATCTGAATTAACGCTATTCTCAGCGACCCGGTCGGATGGAGTGATGCGAAACGAGCGTCGCGTAACGGTTTCCTCTGATTGACTCGCAGTCTCCTGGTCCCGCCCACTGCGCTCCTGCTGCAAATTCTATTGGCTACTGACAGTGTGGCTGCTCTCCTGAGTTGCTCGTGAAGCTGTCAGTCATCCGAGCAGCTCAGGTTTGTTTTCAGCAGCTCTAAAACACGGGGGCGTGTCAGAGAGCATCTCATCATATACTTAACATGAGAATAATGATAACAGTAGCCCAGTAATAAGAATAATGCTAATTATTGCAACTGTAATAGAATAGGATGAATAATCCGACGCATTCACCTGGAAAGCCAGGTGAATGCGTCGACACCGCCTGGTGTCGCCACCAGATGGCGGTGTTGTGTTAGTTTGATTCAACCGAGATCGCGAAAGCCCTCCCGATTCAGGTGCTGGACGTAATTAAGTGAAATAATAGGCGAGTTTCAGATCAAGCATGCGTTGCGTTGCCTCCCATAACATTATGCACTCTGGGATCAAAACGTCAGAAATGCTGGTGATAACTTCCCTATGCGACATATTACATGACTTTAAAAACTCGCGGGAGCCCCCTCCGACTGCATTTCTGCGCATGTCTCAAATAAATGCGGACATAAGACACTCCCCTCATCATATCAAAACGTTGCCCTGGTTGGTTGGAATTGCCACGTAGAATTTCCCACGTGAGAAATGACGTAGCCTAACTCCGTTCAAAGAGGCGTGCCCTATCCCAAACAATGCTTTTTCAAACTTGGAGAAGTGCACCTTGTGTCCAACTTGACGTGGTGGGATCTTGACGTGTTTCTGACTAGTTCCGGCGGATATTCTCAAGTCTCGTGCATGCATGCGCGCAAATGAAGACGACCTGGATCACGCCTAGTAGTAGTTAGAGGAAAACATGCCAGAGTAATGGCTGTTAGTTTAAAATGACATATGTTAGTTAACTACTCAGCCACACCGAGGAGGAGCGTTTATTTTAGGGAGAGGGGAGTGCCGGTTGGGAGGGGTTTCCAGCGGAGTTTAATACGTGGAAAGTTCGCTTTTCGGGTCTTTTATCAGACATGAAGTACGCTCGTCTAGCGTTGTGGGCGAAGTCTAATTTATAACGGAGAAACAATAAAAAAGAACCAGATAAATATAGGTCCGCATAAATATATAAATACATCGCTTTTTTCGCTGGTGAACACACTGAAATGAAGTGTGTGTGTGTGTGTGTGTGTGTGTGTGTGTGTGTGTGTGTGTGTGTGTGTGTGTGTGTGTGTGTGTGTGTGTGTGTGTGTGTGTGTGTGTGTGTGTGTGTTTCGCTAATTCTAAATATGATATGGATATCTAGGATGGATATCTTGGATATGCATTTTAACCTATAGGCCTACAATTACTGATATATGTCCATGGTATATAGATTTAACTTATGTTTTTTCGAATCAAGACGTATTATTCCACAACTATGTTGTGAGTCAAATCCAAGACGAGTTGATTCTGCCGCCCCGCCCAGTCGAACTAAATCCAGCAACAAAGACGAACACAAACAAGTCTCTCCCTCCCTGAGCCGGAGGAGAAGCGATACACACACACACACACACACACACACACACACACACACACACACACACACACACACACACACACACACACACACACACACACACACACACACACACACACACCAACAAGCACGCACACGCCCACACGAATGCACGCGCAAGCACACACACAAGCAAGCACACGCCCACACGCATACGCACACACACACACTCTTCCCACGCGGCTCAGCGGATGGCTTCCGCCCACCGCCTGTAGAGCCGCCCACCACCGTTACCACGGCAACGAGAGAGAGAGAGAGAGAGAGAGAGAGAGAGAGAGAGAGAGAGGAGAGAGAGAGAGAGAGAGAGAGAGAGAGGAGATGAGGAGGATGGGGAGAGAGGAGAGAGAGAGGGGGGGGGGGGGGGGGGGGGGGTGGAGAGAGAGAGAGGGGCTGTGTCTGAGCCCGACGTGGGTGTTTATAAGCTGAGCTATTCTCCAGAGAAAATCGGTCTACGCGTGTGTCTGTGTGTGTGTGTGTGCGTGTGTGTGTGCGTCAGAGTGACTCACAACCTGTCATGGTGACGTTCATGAAGAGGGCCCCGTCCCCCAGTACACCAAGCAGCAGACTGGTTCTACTGGGCAGCTCCCAGTAGAACCAGTCTGCTGCTGGTTCTACTGGGAGCTGCCCAGCACAACCAGTCTGCTGCTGGTTCTACTGGGAGCTGCCCAGTACAACCAGTCTGCTGCTGGTTGTACTGGGAGCTGCCCAGCACAACCAGTCTGCTGCTGGTTCTACTGGGAGCTGCCCAGTACAACCAGTCTGCTGCTGGTTCTACTGGGAGCTGCCCAGTACAACCAGTCTGCTGCTGGTTGTACTGGGAGCTGCCCAGCACAACCAGTCTGCTGCTGGTTCTACTGGGAGCTGCCCAGTACAACCAGTCTGCTGCTGGGGGCTGCCCAGAAGAGCTAGTCTTGTACCGGTTCTACTGGGGGCTGCCCAGAAGAGCTAGGCTTGTACTGGTTCTACTGGGGGCTGCCCAGAAGAGCTAGTCTTGTACTGGTTCTACTGGGGGCTGCCCAGAAGAGCTAGTCTTGTACTGGTTCTACTGGGGGCTGCCCAGAAGAGCTAGTCTTGTACTGGTTCTACTGGGGGCTGCCCAGAAGAGCTAGTCTTGTACTGGTTCTACTGGGGGCTGCCCAGTACGTCAATGGATTGGATCCCACACACAATCAAGGACAGGACGGGCAACACGGTAGAGTTCAAAAATAAAGTTTAATGTCCATGTGCTGTATAACAAATCAAATATATTAGTGTTTAAAAAACAGGTGCATAAGTAGAAGACGCCTAGCCTATCGCTGGACACCAAACAGTGGAGCTCAGCCAGGGTTGGCTGAGCACTCAAGATGGCCCCGCCCTTGTCACCGAGGGCGGGGCCTACCCATAGCTGTGTTTCTTTAAAACCGCTGAATTGTATGGAACCGTGTTTGAGTTGAGTTAAACGTCCACGATGCAGACCGTCGAGGTAGGTTCCGGAGTCCGGGGTTACACCTACTCAAAGGTCAGAGGTCAACGGGGCGGCCTCCAGCTGACGACACAGAGACAGACGGACGGCCCACAGACACCTCACGGACACAGACAACAGCGCATATCTACACAGTGAGGGGAGGGTCTAAAGCACACACACCCCCCCCCCCCCACGTCTACGACCTACGGCTAACAGCTAAACACGCCTTCAACAAGAACCGCCGGCACGGGGCTCCACATCAACAGCACGGTACACTGACGTACAAACACAAGGGCTGCTGGGTATTTACACACTGGAGATACACGTCAACTACACGTTAGGCTTCAAAGCTTTTTACACGCACACCACCCGGCCACGCGCCGTTGAGGATCGGGACTCTGATGGACGAACTGAATCCAGGCTGAGACTGAACTGAGACTTAGTGACGAACCAAATTTATCAACTGAATTGAGGATGAATTGAGGCTGAGTTGAGGCTGAATTGAGGCTGAGTTGAGGCTGAATTGAGGCTGAATTGAGGCTGAATTGAACAGCTGAAGTTGTCTGCTGAATTTACTTGCGTCTGAATGGATGAAGTGAATTCAGAGAGTACTTGCTGATCTTGAGGTGCTTCCTATGGCCGGGTTCAAGAACACAGTCCTTTAATAAAAGGCCTTCAGGCAGGGAGGCCATTTTTTGTTTCAAAGCAACAATTTGCTTAATTACAAAAAGAAACGCATGGATTATCAGACACCTTCTCGTGAGTGAGGCTTTATCAAAGTATACATGAAGAGATCAGCCTCAAATACTCTGCCACAGCCCCCCGTCTGGGGACATGGGGGGGGTCTGGGGGGGTTAGGCCAGAGAGAGTCCCCCCACTGAAGCACACTACCGTTTCATCAACGGCTGCTTCTCAAGCGCACAGTGGTCCCCCCCCCCCCACCCCCGTCCGACCCTACCAGACCAGACCCCTCGTGACCCCACCACACAGACTTAGTTATTAACCGAGCTGATGAACTGAACTGAGACTGAACTGACCCGACTAACCGGATCCGTCAGTCTAACCTAAGGTGGACCGGCCCGAGCCGTCAGTCTAACTTAAGGTGGACCGGCCCGATCCGTCAGTCTAACTTAAGGTGGACCGGTCCGAGCCGTCAGTCTAACTTAAGGTGGACCGGCCCGAGCCGTCAGTCTAACTTAAGGTGGACCGGCCCGAGCCGTCAGTCTAACTTAAGGTGGACCGGCCCGATCCGTCAGTCTAACTGAAGGTGGACCGGCCGGAGCCGTCAGTCTAACTTAAGGTGGACCGGCCCGAGCCGTCAGTCTAACTTAAGGTGGACCGGCCGGAGCCGTCAGTCTAACTTAAGGTGGACCGGCCGGAGCCGTCAGTCTAACTTAAGGTGAGGCGGCCGGAGCCGTCAGTCTAACTTAAGGTGGACCTTAAGGGGTTCCTGGTGATTTGGTCCCAACCGAGGAGCCTGTTGCCAGGCAGGAACAGGGACTCTGGGGTGGGGTCAAACCGATACGCATGGTGGAAACAGGACACGACCCGTGAGATGAAGACCACCGCGGGGTCCACGGCTCGGCCACAACACTCTGTTGGCCCCTCAAATGAAAAGTAAAGAAAATAAAGGCTATTCATGAGGCAACATCGGTTGTTAAGGCGCTACGAGGGCTGTGCTTAGTGTCCGGGATGACGACTGCAAACTGGGGGAGGACCAGCTGGGCGGGGGGGGGGGTCAAAGGTCACTCTGGGGAGTCTTCGGGCTCCGACTTGATGGTCTTCTTGTCTGCGTTGCTGAGAACCCGCTGGTGCAGGATTCCGTTTTCTGTGGGAGAACGACAAAGAGGAAGGGTCAGAGGTCAGGAGAAGGCACAGAGGTCAGGAGAAGGGTCAGAGGTCAGGAGAAGGGTCAGAGGTCAGGAGAAGGGTCAGAGGTCAGGAGAAGGGTCAGAGGTCGGGAGAAGCTAAGGAGTGGGTCCCTGGTTCCCAGTGTTCCCAGTGCTCTACACACCTGCAGCGGCAGTGTGGCTGTCCTCTGTGTTGTGGTTCTGGAGGTTGTTGTTGTGGTTGTTGTGATGACGCTTCAGCTCATTGGCTAGTTGCTTGCCCAACGGGATGTCCCCTTCCTGCATGTTCTGGCTCACCACCCGGAGGTTGATTGGCCGCTCGTCTGGAAAGAAAATGACCAAACTTAACCTCCCGTCCAAAGCTGGCTCCTGAAGAAACTCAACCCACCCCCGCTGAGACTCAACCCTCCCCCTCTGAGACTCAACCCTCCCCCTCTGAGACTCAACACCCCCGCTGTGACTCAACCCTCCCCCTCTGAGACTCAACCCTCCCCCTCTGAAACTCAACCCTCCCCCTCTGAGACTCAACTCTCCCCCTCTGTGACTCAACCCTCCCCCTCTGAGACTCAACCCTCCCCCTCTGACTCAACCCTCCCCCTCTGACTCAACCCTCCCCCTCTGAGACTCAACCCTCCCCCTCTGAAACTCAACCCTCCCCCTCTGAGACTCAACCCTCCCCCTCTGACTCAACCCTCCCCCTCTGACTCAACCCTCCCCTCTGAGACTCAACCCTCCCCCTCTGACTCAACCCTCCCCCTCTGACTCAACCCTCCCCCTCTGAGACTCAACCCTCCCCCTCTGACTCAACCCTCCCCCTCTGAGACTCAACCCTCCCCCTCTGAGACTCAACCCTCCCCCTCTGAGACTCAACCCTCCCCCTCTGAAACTCAACCCTCCCCCTCTGAGACTCAACCCTCCCCCTCTGAGACTCAACCCTCCCCCTCTGAGACTCAACCCTCCCCCGCTGAAACTCAACCCTCCCCCTCTGAGACTCAACCCTCCCCCTCTGAGACTCAACCCTCCCCCTCTGAGACTCAACCCTCCCCCTCTGAGACTCAACCCTCCCCCTCTGAGACTCAACCCTCCCCCCTCTGAAACTCAACCCTCCCCCTCTGAGACTCAACCCTCCCCCTCTGAGACTCAACCCCCCCGCTGTGACTCAACCCTCCCCCTCTGAGACTCAACCCTCCCCCTCTGAGACTCAACCCTCCCCCTCTGAGACTCAACCCTCCCCTCTCTGAGACTCAACCCTCCCCCTCTGAGACTCAACCCTCCCCCTCTGAAACTCAACCCTCCCCCTCTGAGACTCAACCCTCCCCCTCTGAGACTCAACCCCCCCGCTGTGACTCAACCCTCCCCCTCTGAGACTCAACCCTCCCCCTCTGAGACTCAACCCTCCCCCGCTGAAACTCAACCCCCCGCTGTGACTCAACCCTCCACCGTCGTCCAAGAGAAAGACAGTTTCTCAAGAACGACAGGTAGAGAGAGAGAGGTAGGGAGAGAGAGGTAGAGAGAGAGACAGGCAGAGAGAGGTAGAGAGAGACAGGCAGAGAGAGAGACAGGCTGAGAGAGAGACCTCGCCCCAGAGGACTGGCTGGAGGTAAACAAGTGTGGGCGGGATAATTACAGGTGCATTCTGGGAACAGAGATATAATGAGCTGTCAGGAGTGGGCGAGTGAGAGAAAGAGAGGGTGGGTGAGGGAGAGAGGGAGAGAGAGAGAGAGAGAGAGAGAGAGAGAGAGAGAAAGAGGTGTGGGTGGGTGGGAGAGAGCGACTATGAAGTTCAGAGAAAGGTAGGGGGAGACAAGAGAGAGAGAGAGAGAGAGAGAGAGAGAGAGAGAGGTGGGCGCGAGGGAGAGAAAGAGAAGACAGGGGGGGGCACGAGAAAAAGAGAAAGAGGGAGAATGGTGGGCGAGAGAGAGCGACAGCTGTGGGCAAGGGAGAGAGAGAGAGGGGGGGGTGGGCGAGAGGAGAGACACAGAGAGAGTGTTGGGGGAGAGAGGGAGAGAGGGAGGGGGCTGCTGGACAGACAGGGAGGTGAGAGGGGTTAAAGGTCACGGCGGTACCTAAGCTCTCGCGGCCGTTGTCGGCGGCTGAGTTGCCGTTGGTAACGTGGGCGTCGCTGAGGTACTTCAGGGCGGAGGGAGGGATCCTCCAATCCAGAGCCTGCAGTCTCTCCTGCACCGCAGCGTCCTGAAGGATCTCCATCTGACGGGCCAGCAGGCGCTCCAGCTGGACCTGACACACACACGGATACATGTTAGTATGGACACGTATACATGTTGATATAGACACGGATACATGTTGATATAGACACGGATACATGTTGATATGGACACGGATACATGTTGATATAGACACGGATACATGTTAGTATAGACACGGATACATGTTAATATAGACACGGATACATGTTGATATAGACACGGATACATGTTGATATAGACACGGATACATGTTGGTATAGACACGGATACATGTTGATATAGACACGGACACATGTTGGTATAGACACGGATACATGTTGATATAGACACGGATACATGTTGATATAGACACGGACACATGTTGGTATAGACACGGATACATGTTGATATAGACACGGACACATGTTGGTATAGACACGGATACATGTTGATATAGACACGGATACATGTTGATATAGACACGGATACATGTTGGTATAGACACGGATACATGTTGATATAGACACGGACACATGTTGGTATAGACACGGATACATGTTGATATAGACACGGACACATGTTGGTATAGACACGGATACATGTTGATATAGACACGGATACATGTTGATATAGACACGGATACATGTTGATATAGACCGGATACATGTTGATATAGACACGGACACATGTTGGTATAGACACGGATACATGTTGATATGACACGGATACATGTTGATATAGACACGGACACATGTTGGTATAGACACGGATACATGTGATATAGACACGGATACATGTTGGTATAGACACGGATACATGTGATATAGACACGGATACATGTTGGTATAGACACGGATACATGTTGATATAGACACGGACACATGTTGGTATAGACACGGATACATGTTGATATAGACACGGATACATGTTGATATAGACACGGACACATGTTGGCATAGACACGGACAGGGAGTTGAACCGCTAACCCTGCAGTTTTAGTGCCTCACTCGTTCCAAGCAGTTTGAAGTGAAATGGCCGGAGCCTACTTGTGAACAG